>NC_091105.1:675000-707500 GCF_024713975.1 Paralichthys olivaceus
GGGAAGGCAAAAGCAAGCCAAGGCAGGTGGAAGATGGAAGCAGAGGGAGGCTGGCATGTCACGTGACAGGTTTGTGTTAACGTGCAAGTTTTGGTTCTGATAATTATCCAAACATTTATTAGGAGGTTCTGAATTTGAAGCTATTTCAATAATCAAGTATTAAAAGTATTTTGAGCAAAGATAATGAGACAAAGTTTTCTTCATTTTAAATGGTTGAACACAAAACGAACGGTTTGAAGAATCTAATGACGGAACAGAGAGTGAAGCTGCTTCTTCTTCGTCATTCACACACTTCACTTGACAAATCCCTGCTCAAGTATGATTATTGTGTTATAGTTGACAACACAATTTAACACACACACATTCCGAGTCTTCTCCAAATTCACTGTGTCACCAGAAAAACCTGATGTTCAGAAGAAGGAGCTGACACAGTGACGACCAGAGCAGTGTGTGTGTGTGTGTGTGTGTGTGTGTGTGTGTGTGTGTGTGTGTGTGTGTGTGTGTGTGTGTGTGTGTGTGTGTGTGTGAGAGATGGAGGAGGCTAATCTCTCTCTCTGAAGGGAAGATGTCTTGTTAGAAGAAAGCCAGTAGGAACGCAGTCAAGCAGGAGACAATTAAACGACTGGGTCGCTGCAAGAAGAAGAAGAAAAGGTCCAAAAGGAAAAAGAAGAATCCCAGAAGGAGAGAGGGCAGAAGAAGGAAAACTACAAGTGACAGCTCTTCAAAACCAACTGAGGTTTGAAGAGACGCCGACTTTACTCAACTGAGTTTCCTGTTAGTTGTGCAGAGGTTAGTGAAGCCTCAGAACATCAAGACCTTTGTGAAGCCTCAGTGTCAGCACGTGAGATTCTGATCAGTTTCCTTCAATCAGAGAGAAGCTCTGAGACTACTGGGGGGGGGCTGAAGGACATCATCGGGCGACTGTTTTGGCCTCACAGATTCTATCCAGATAAAAAAGGTTTCACCTCGGAAAGGAAAAAGTTTCCTCATGAGTTCAAATAATCAGAACTAAAGATGAACTTCAAGTCATCTGAGGTCACGTCCAAACCACACAACATGACAGCGTGAAGCCAAATCTTCTGGATCGCCCCCTGGTGGCTGGCTGCAGTATAAGTCATACACCTGCCTCCTCCATGTTTGCAGATGGGACATGAACCAAACTAAAAAATCTAAGACGGTAAATGATTCCTTGTGCGTAACTCCCCCTGTAGACAATCTACTTCCTGTTTACACCACATGACCAGAGGTCGTAAATGATCATGTGACGTTTTATCAGCGTGGAACGTCACGTGTTTCTGTTTGAGGGTAAAACAGGCTGAAATTACAGAAGTGAAAAACCATCTATAACTGACTTTAATTTTTATTCTTTAACGAGATCATTTCTGATCAAATCCACAACTCGAGGCGAGTTCTGCTTTAGTGAGCTCAGAGCGGACCAGACTGACCGAGACGCCCAACACCATATAAATCAAATGCTAGAATAATACAATTAGGACAATAAGCTAATACAACAATTACAATTCAGTGAACAAACTTCAGCCGACCTCACGTTAACAACAACGTCGTCTTTTTATTGAATTTACTCAGTATTTTAGGTGAAAAAGAGTATTTAAAAATAGTACTATTTAAAACTAGTACAAAACCTCAAGTGTTTTAATAACACGAGTTCAGCAGATAAATAAATGTATATATAATATACATATATATATATTATTAACAAATACAATCAAATATTAAGAACTTGAATTAAGAAAACGTATAATTATCTGAACATCTTATGTGCATTGTTAATTCTATTAAACGAAAGTTTTCATATCTGCAAACATAAACACAGAAACTGTCATCAGCTGACTTATATAACTAGATCATGGCTTTAATGTAATTATACTTATATACTATATATATTATTATTCTATACAGATGGAATAATATACTATAGATGGAATAATATACATATTATAATATGATTAGATGATACTCATTTTTCAGCTTTAGTTCACGTGAGCAGGTTTTCATAACTCAATATAAATTCTAATTATTATGTTATTAAATATAATTATATTTTTGTAATCTGATGATGTCTTTGTCGTCACATTGTCACACTTGTGTGTGTGTGTGTGTGTGTTTTGGTCACCTTGTAAACCACCTGATGTGAGAGAGGCTTCAGAAAGGTTCGAGAGCAGAAAAGACTTGAACAAAACAAGCGTCCCCCACAGACCACCACGTCTCCACGGAGACGGACTGCAGGGGGGTGGGGTTAGAGAGGGTGTGGGAGAGTAGAGAACGTACCTTCTCCAGCTGGGGTCAGGAGGCGGTGACAGGTAGGCGGAGTTATACGGTGAGTTGTCCACCTGAGGAGACGACCGGTTAAGGAAACAAAGATATATTTTCATTTCCTTTATATTTACAATGAAAAGCTGAGGCTGCGTGTTTCAGTCTTTACTGCGTTCTAGTGAAAATAAGAGGCAGTTGAAAATGGTCATCAGTTGTAGCTTCACTCTCACTGTGCGTCCTGCAGCTCTGATGAACAGACGGTGGCTGAGGCGCGTGTTCAGGGTCATTTGACCTTTTTGATCCAATTTTATGCTTTCCCTGTTTTTCAGTGTCTCTCTGTGCACCACTCAAAGAACAGATTTTTTAAATTTGGCCTCTGAAAACAATGTTAGAAGTGAAACCGAGTGAAACCTCCATTAATCTGCTAAAGGCACCAGTCACAAAAAATAGCCAGAGGGCCCGTTTTAACTTCAGTTCCTTCTCTTCCACTGGCTCCAGCTCCGTTCACTTTTTCTGTATCTGCATCAAAATTCGTTATCAATTCTAACTGAAGAGAAATCCTGCCCCTGTATGAAACCACATTTAAATTCACTGGATCCTGATCTTTATTTGAATCTGCACCGAATCACACACAATCATTTTCATCAAGATCCTTGAATCTGAGAAATCAGTGAAAATGTTGAAAAACGTCTCATCTCACTGATAAAGTAAAAATAAATTCCGGGGTCTGTTCCAACACTTTCCCTCTGACCCATAAACACATCCGTCCACCAAGTGTGGATTGAAAATACTTTGTTTACTCCCGTTTGTTTGATGAAAACTAGAGTGAGCAGCTGATTTTAAGATTTGAAGTCTGCAGTGGGAACCAATGAGCTCAGAGCCACAGACACAATGATCTGAAGGATACCGGTCGGTTGCGGTACGGTCGGACTGGCGAGATGAAGCGGCGGTCCCTCTGGACTCGCTCCACCAGGCCGTGATGGCGAGTCGACCTGCTGGACTCCAGAGTGGAGGGGAAGGAGCCCTGAGAGAGAGAGAGAGAGAAACAGACACTGACTATGTTTGAAAGATATTTGAAATGTTAGCAGGGAACGTGTAAAACTTATTTTCTGAGCTTTTTTAAGAATTTGATTTGAAGGATATTTTCAGGACAATGACAAAACCATTTACTGTGATTTGAATGTTTCTTTCAGATGTAATTTATTTTTTTATTCTGCATTGTGAAAACCGAGCTGCTTTTCTTACTCTGACTAAATGACTCATTTATATCTTGTTCCTGATCTGCTGTGGTGACATCGGACAGAGAATCTGGTGGACAACAACTTAAATACTTTGATGTGTGCGACAAACTAATGACATGTTTTGATTTTCCAGGTGCTTGACGAACACTGGGACTTTTTATTAAAGAACTAAAAGTTGAACACTTTATGCATCTGTGGTTTCCAATGAGTCAAATCTAAAATGTTGCTTTCATGTGATGATTAAACTTTAACTTCTTTCTTGGAAAATCAAAACCTGGAAGGAGAAATGTGTCGCATTGCAGAGGCTGGACCTCCCACATTCCTCTGCTCAGAGGAGCTGGGCTGCCAAAAACATCCTGCTACCTGCTGCCAAACGAAAATCTGACCTCAGAGACGCAGGAGGAGGAGGAGGAGGAGGAGGAGGATGAGCAGGAGGAGGAGGAGGATGAGGAGGAGGAGGAGGAGGAGAAGGAGGAGAAGGAGGAGGAGGAGGAGGAGGAGGAGGAAGGCATGCAGATGACACAAGGAGGAGAGTGGTGATACCCGTGATGGACAGGAAGATGAAAAACCTTCAGCTTTGCTCTGCAGAGCTGATGAGTCAGAGGTGAAGACTGAGTCCTCGTTGAAATTCAACCGCTTTTTCTTAACGACTGTTTTGGTTTTGTCAGTTGTTGAGTGGAACAGCTAAGAATAGTGATAGTTTTAAAAGTAGTAGGTTGTAGTAAGTGATGGCACCAGTTGGTGGCAGCGTTAGAGAAAGATGTGTAAGAGCAGTAAGAGTAAATCAGAGCCGGTGTCGTCACCTGATAGTCCTGAGGGCTCCTGCCGATCTGGTTGACGTTGGGTAACGAGCCGCCGTAGTACGGACCCTGACTCCTGGCGAGACGGAGCTTCTGAGCCTGGAGCTGACAAGACAAGAAAAAACAAAGACGTTATATTCACATTCACATACTTTATATTTAAATAAAGTGTTGGACAAAGCGTGTATACAGGGCGAGAGGGCGGTTGATCACCGCTCTGATGATTTTCACTCTTTGACTCTTTGATGCGAGCCGTTGACTCAGTGAGGTCAGCGGCAGCTGCAGCACTTCACATGCTACCAACACTGTGAGGCAGCTCAACCATCGCTGCAGGGGACATCAGTCCCAGTCTTACACATCAGTCACGGGACACCGTGTCGTACACAGAACACCCAACAAACAATGGATCATACAGAGAAAATACGAAAGTAAGCCGCAGCGAGGACGCCAAAGGTCAGAGGTCACAATGCCGTGAGTAAAAAGTTTCCAGTGCAACGACTAGAATGTCACTAAGTAGAGACTGACTTGTCCCTCACTTGTTCCTGGCGTGTCCCTGACGTGTCCTTCACTTGTTCCTGACTTGTTCCTGACTTGTCCCTCATGTGTTCCTGACTTGTCCCTCACATGTTCTTCACATGTTCCTCACTGAGTCAGTGTATCTGGACATTATCTGGATCTTCTCCTGCAGCCTCTAGTAAAACATCTGTAAAATGTCAGAGTGAGTCCATGAGAGAAAACATCAGGAGAACATCTGGAACCTTCCCAGTGAGGAAGTGGGCGTGTCTCTGAGGTTTCTAACACAAACGTCTCAGGATGAAGAAGAGGAGCCGTACACGTAGAAGACGAAGACGTCAACTTGGAAAGACGAGGAGGTTCCAGATGTTTCGGTGATGAGGGCCGACGCCGTGTGGACGAGCTGTAAACAACAACACTGATCTTTACACAGCAGAGTTTAGACGTCATGTCCCGCCTCCTGCTGCTCTGCAGGCTCCACCCCCGTCTGAGCCCACATGTTCCTGTTGTTGTGAACGAGTCGGACGATCTGTTGCTTCACAGGACAAACACAAAATGTCCAGAGAACAGATCATTACATTTCTGACATTACATCCTCCTGAATCTGACACTGGGCCTTTTTTCGTTTCCACTGAGCAGCTGAATTTGTGTCTCGATCAGAAGTGACGACACTTCCGCCACCTCCTCTGACCAATTTCCTGGGGAAAACCCTGAACGATATTGTTACTGCATGAAGTTCTGACAAACTCTTCACTCAGCCATGAAACAAAAACTGAAGCTGAGCAAAAGATTTGGGAATATTGTTTTTTTTTTTTTGGACAACGTGAAGAAAAGCCCTGTCCCTGCCGACCTCAGACTTCTCTCCACAACATATGACGCAACAACTGACGCTAGAACGATGAAGCTGTTGTTCCTCTGACGGACATTAAAAGCTGCTGTACGTTTTATTTTGAACCAGATTCCGTTACAGAACACGAAACATAAAAGAAACTGTTGAAGAAGACAAACCTGAAAACACAGGTCGATATCAACAGCATGTCCACACACACACACACACACACACACACACACACACACACACACACACACACACACACACACACACACACACACACACACACTCTTGAAAGTGTGGTGAAGTGATTTCCTCTCATCTCTCTCCTCGTCCTTTATCAGTCTGTGTCCTTGGTTCAGGCAAACATTACCGGACCCTTATCAAACTTCTATAAAACTCAAAGGAAGAATCAAGCTTTGTTTAAATCAGTTTCAGTGCTAACATTAACGCAGCCGTGTCAGTGTCTGAGTGCTTTTGTCGAAACGTCTCAGTCAGTGAACTAATCATTGTCCCGAGAGGAGAATCATTGTTACTGCATCCCCGTGGATGGGTGTCGAGGTCCGGCCCTCGTCCACTTCAGGTTTAATCATCTGCTTTGGCCGTAGAGTTGCTCTGAGAGAGACGACTGGATGTAAGACTTTGATAGGACAAGAGACACTCAGCCTGATACTCAGGTTGACATTTTGTGGGGGTGTAATCATTAGCAAAAGTCATTAGCATTAGCACTGAAGTGGAGAAATCATTTCGCTGCCACCACATACACAGAAACTAGAACGGCCTCCGTACGGCCTGTCATGATATTTACGTTAGCGACTTATCGTACGATATATGGACACAACCACCATCAATTTCGCCAGCCTCCATATTGCCTGTGTGTTTACTGTAGCGACCAGTGTTGGATCACGTCCCCGCCCACCTGTCAGAGTTCATTCATTCATGTTTTCCACAATCAGTCAATAAACGAATCACAACCCCAGACCTGCGTACTGATCGACGGGACGGTGAGTGTCCTGTATATATTGTATACAGAGCAATGATGTATTGAACTGCCACACGGATACTTCTTCCTGTTTTCTTTCCTGAGTTGTTGGTTTGAGGAGATCGACAGTAAAACCCAGAGCAGTTTATTTTTGTTGGTGTTTGCTTTAATTGAACTGGATTGAACTGTGTGTTTTGCTTGTGAGTGAGACTGAGACGTTCTAAATACACAGATTGAACTCTGGACGCTGAGACTGGGGCACAAAAAATTTAAATGACAATATGATCGTTCACTGCCATTATTTCTGGGACAATATGTCGTCCAACAAAAATGGTTATGGTGACAGGCCCACCTCATCCACATGAGCATTATAGCTGAGTATCAGTGTCACACAAGTGAAAACACTTGTCACATGACCGTTCATGTCCACTGGTCATGTGGTGTAAACAGGAGGTAGATTGTCTCGTCTACAGTTGGTTGCCTAGTTACAGAGAATCCTCAGATGGAGGAACAGTGATGGTGAAGAGTCAGAGCAGGGATTTCTTTTCTGCTACTCTTACTGACAGGAAGTGTTAGCGACGCTTTGTGTTCACCGTTGGTGGTTTCTGTTCGTCCAGAATAAAACACAAGCCCAGAGTTTTCAAACTGAAACGAGACCAGTTCACACAAGTCTCTGATTCAGAGAGCTCTGGGGTAGTGTGGACACCAGACGTAACCATAGCAACAGTGATGAGTTTTCAAACTACAACGTAGTAACGTGGACGCATCCTGAGTGTTCCCAACAGATCCACAGTGAGAATTCTGAGCGTCTCGCTTCACGTCATCCGAACTGAACTTTCTGTCAAACTTGAATGTATGAAGCTGACCGCCAGTTTAATCAGCATTTCAATGACACATTAACTCATCAATGACAGATACCTTACATTAAAAGACTGGACGAGCAGCATCGATCCTCCTCACCCAGGTGTCAGATCTAAAACGTCCACTGAAGAGTTAAACCAGTCCATCTGTCCAGCTGGACTTTCTAGACTGTGTTTCTTTGGTGAATGAACCAACGAGCTCAGCTCCGACTCCCTGTAGCTCAGCGCTCTGGTTTCAGGAGCAGTTCTGCCCCGATGCTCCAAACCATCAGAGTCGTGAGAGAAGACAGACTCCCTGAAGTAGACCTGATCACAGTTTGACCTGAGTGTGTCTTTCTAAAAACACACAGGATTCAAAGCACCGATGAATTACTGCACTATTATTACACCATTTTGAATATGTCACAGATCTGTGGGGGGGCACAGCTCTCATCTGTCTGGATGACTGAAGCGGCTCCTTCTTTAGTGGCCTCACTCTTGAATCCAGAGAAACATCTGACCATAAGTCTACTGTGAGTTTGTAAATGAGAGAATCACACATGAGCAGCGTGTCACCATGTAGCCCCACAACAGAGCAGATCCCTGCAGAGAGAGAGAGAGAGAGAGAGAGAGAGGCCCTGACACATGGGACTCTCTCAAAGTACTTTACACTCGATCAGTCGTTAGGGGAAGTTATGACTTTCTACTGCGTGAAGTCAATCAGTGAGGAGAGTTTAAAATGAGCTTCAAATATCATGAAATCAAATGTAACTGTCTTCAATTTTACAGCCGAACTGACCAGAAGACGTTAAAGAAGTCAAATGTATTAAATCAACTTGTACGTGTTGAACATATGTGTCACGACGAGTCGCGTCCAGCTCGAGTGAGAGATTTCTGAGCGGAGTTCTGTGCGCTGAGGCTGGCGACATAGTAAACAAGTCAGTTAGCTGCGGAGGCTAACGGAGGCTAGCTCCGCGAACGTCGCATCGGAAATGAAGGAAACAAGTTTCTGCTCCGAGTCTGAGAAACTAACTCCGCTCTCTGTCCGCTCAGCTCCACGTCCGCTGGACAAACCGAGACCGGGAGCAGGCGCCATGTCGGGCCAGCGGATCACGTTAACTCGGAGCCTGACAGCCCGGGTTAGGCCTCTCTTCCTCCGGGCAGCTCTCCTCCTCCTGCCCCCGTCTCACACTCACCCTGGTGGAGGTGATGTCCATCATGACCTCCTGGAAGGCGGCCGTCTCCTCCGCCTGTCGCTGGGTGTGCAGCGCGATCTTCTCACTAAACTTTCGCGGGTTAGAAGCCCCGGACCCGGATCCCGAGGCGGGTCCGGGTCCCGGGGCACAGCCGCCTGGACCCGTCGCAGACATGTTCACCAGCGACGGGACGAGCTGACGTAGTGGAACCAGCCGCAGCACAGAGGGGCCGCACGAAGAGGAGGGCTCACTCTGAGGACACTTCTGAGGACCAAAAACACCAACCAGCCTGCACCCAGATCTGTGTCGTTACAAATAAAGTTATACATGATCAACTTTATCTTGATCCAACTAACTAGATAACTAACCAACTAACTAACCAACTAGATAACTAACCAACTAGGTAACTAACTAACTAACTAACCAACCAACTAACTAACCAAGTAACTAACTAACCAACTAACTGACAAACCAACCAACTAGATAACTACATAACCAATCAACTAACTAACCAACCAACCAACCAACTAACTAACTAACTAACCGTCTATCTATCTATCTATCTCTCTCTCTCTCTCTCTCTCTATCTATCTATCTATCTATCTATCTATCTGTCTGTCTGTTTGTCTATCTATCTATCTATCTATCTATCTATCTATCTATCTATCTCTCTATCTATCTATCTATCTATCTATCTATCTATCTATCTATCTCTCTCTCTCTCTCTCTATCTCTCTATCTATCTATCTATCTGTCCATCTATCTATCTATCTATCTATCTATCTATCTATCTGTCTGTCTGTCTATCTATCTATCTATCTATCTATCTATCTATCTATCTGTCTGTCTGTTTGTCTATCTATCTATCTATCTATCTATCTATCTATCTATCTATCTGTCTGTCTGTCTCTCTCTCTCTCTATCTATCTATCTATCTGTCTATCTATCTAGCTAAAGGTTCCAGTGCGCCACCTGCTGGCAGATTCCAGTCACTGCACGGTTCCAGCTTCCGGAGTCAATTATAGAGACAATCGTGATTGGTTCTTTCAGTGGCTCCACCCCCTCCAGCATCATAAGAAAATGATTTAATTCCATAATCATTTATTATTTCAATGTTTTCGTTGATCATGAGCCCCTTAGGACATTTAACAGAACAAATGTCCTCCTCCTCCTCGTCCCTCTGCTCCTCCTCCTCCTCCTCATCCCTCTGCTCCTCCTCCTCCTCCTCCTCGTCCCTCTGCTCCTCCTCGTCCCTCTGCTCCTCCTCCTCCTCCTCATCCCTCTCCTCCTCCTCCTCGTCCCTCTGCTGCCCATCTCAGAAAGTTGAAGATAACTCCTACCAGTGTTCCTTGCTGTAATTGAGAAAAGAAATAAGATGCACACATCCACATACTGAACACATGGAAACAGCTGTATCATTGTAAAATACAGAAACAAAACAGAAGTGAACTGAACAGACAACGGGGTCAGTAACTCTTGTCATTTGATTCTCCATGTTGTGTTCTCCAGTGGGAGATTTTATTGTAGAAGGTCATGTGACAGGAGCCTGACGAATCAGAGAAGGCCTGACCAAAAAGACCCAATCAGCAAGAGCTTGTGAGTGTTACTGTTTCCAAACATCTCAGTTTCCGTTCCTCCAGACTAAAACGCAGAGTTTTCAAGCTAAAACGGGTCCAGCAGCGTTTTCAAACTTCTGTTTTCAGAAGTTCTAAAACTCGGGAGTAGTGTGAAGACTCATGTCACTGTTTGACACAACGTCAGACTGCAGTATAAAAATAAAAAGGGTTGTTCTGAAGAATTTGTTATTGTCGGACTCTGGAAGAAGACAGGAAAACTGGGTCATACATTTAAACACATTTATTTGAGCTTAACACTTGATACTTCGTTGGATAAATAAGTTGCCACTCAATAACTTTGTTTATACAACTATATAAAACCTGAAGGACTGTAGTATTTATATGCCGTATCATATATGCCGCTCCGCTCTTTACACAGCAGTTACCAAAATCTGTTCTACATCCTTGACAAGAGTTTGTCCGCGGTTTTTGAGATGTCCATCAATCTATTGATGAAAAGAAGTGATCAGAAAGAGAGAGAGAAAAGAGGAGGAACTGGGCTTTTACTGGCCTGGTGACCTCATGGGTCATGGGGCACACAGTGACCAATAGTGATTGACAGTTGTGTCCAGGGGCAGGTTTAACATCTAGGTGTGAAGATGAAGCATCCAGGAAGACTGAGTTCTGGAAACTCTCCTTTGTCTTCACAGGCTTTTGCTACACAACTATTTTTCACTAATTGTAGATCCCAACATTAGAGAAAACCCATAATAACTAATGATCTTCAGCTCCGCATCCAGTTTTACATTTGACCACACATTTTACAACAAACGAATTTATTTCCCTTAATTCTGGAATGAATTTGAGACGGAACTTCTTGTTTATATCTGTTTTATCCGCCAATAAACCGAACAATGCATATCATCAAACAATAACATACATCATCTAGAGGCACTTCACATTTTAAGGTCGATGCCTTAAAAATTAGAGAGAAACCAACAGTTCCCACAATGAGCAGCTCTGACGACTCAAAAGAGAAGAAACTCCTCATTAACAGTAAGAAACCTTGAGAACCAGATGAGGCAGCCAGGCGGAGAAAGTCTGCAGATAGTCCAGAGGCTCTTACTCAGACATTTGCGGTTTAGCATCTCACCCAAGTACACTTTGGAATACAGATGGGGAAGACTGGGATTGAACTGTCGACCTTCTGGTTGGAGGAACCACTCTACCCCTCAGCAACAGCTGCACAAGTTCAACATCACCATAAAACTGATAGACACAACCAAAATAAAACAAAAGCAAAAAAGCATCACCAGAGTATCCATCAGTATTTCAGGGAATAAGAAAGCAGCTCCAATCATCCTTGAAAACCAATCAACCCCAACCCTTTCGGGAGGAGGACGTGATCCAGGTGATGGAGGGGGTGGTGAGGCGAGCACGTTTGCGGCTTGAAGACACAAACCCAGAAAGACAATAGAAATCCAAACGATGCTAAAAAACATCAGAGCCCCGTACGCATTAAAGATGGGGCCAGAGTCTTCAGTCATCATTGTAAACCTTTTTAACTCTAACCCAACAGAGAGCCAGAGGAGATGGTGGGGCGAGCTCGGTTCTGGCTTGATGCAGTTGGCAGTGTGTAGCGCGAACGATAAAGACGCAGAGAAGAGCAGTTAATTACCGTTAGAGCTGGTAAAAACTACTACTTGATCACTATAAGCCACTTATTAATACAACACTTGTGTAGGAACGATCCAGCACCAGTTTCTGTTCTGTCTTCATATGGCTTTCAACAAACGTCCAAGCTGACGTCCTATTCATATCCACGGAAATAAAATAATAAAAGCCAAAAACGTTAAAGGTATAAAATGTCTTTCCTCGATAAACATTGCCTTTGATGTCTGATGCGTGGGGAGGTCCACTGAACAAAATGGGATTCGTTAAGATGGCGGAGAAGAGAAGTCAAGGTTTTAACAAACAGAGTCCTTTAACGATTAAGGCCGGGCATAATGACCAAATCCAAAAACAACAGGGAACTCCAAAATGCTCTTAAGCAACAACAGAGGAGACACAAGGAAACACTAGAGAAGATACTGGAAACGAGTTGTGGAACAACACATGGTACAACAACAAACTGACGAAGACCAAGGCAAGCACAAAGACTTAAATACACACTGAACTAATGACAAACTAGAGACAGGTGGCACAGGACAAACAGGTGAACCTGGCGAGGGCAGGAAGTGCAGGGGGAAAACACACAAGGAGCAGAGACTACAAAATAAAACAGGAAACAGAGGCACACAGGGTGAGACACAGAAAGGAACAGAGAGGGACACAGGGAGAAAAACTTAAAACACAATTCCAAACATGAGAAAACATCGTCCAGAATAGAAATAAAAACTCTCTCTATGAAAGAGGACTAAAAACACTGGAGACATGACAGATTTATCAGTAGGTCAACTGTAGGCAGCTGGAGAAGGAGTAAAATCTGCTCTATAGCTGGATATTATGTGAGTGTTGCTGTGTTTATTTAAATAGTAGAAATAGTAGTGTATATAACGGAGAGGCACAGATAATGGGACACAGGTGAAACACATTAAGAACTGGTGCGGACAATCACAGAGGCAGGAAACAAGACAAAGACAGGAAGTCAAGGTAAGCTCGACGAGTCAATGTCGGCCTCCGCTCTCACTTCACCAGGTTTTTTTAGGGGGCATGTCGTACCTGGTTAAGAACCGCCTGTCCGTAATGAACATAGGATGCCACTTGTTCAGGGATGTTTGTGAGGACATGGTAGACTCTGCAGTTCTGCAGCTTCTCGATGATACCTCCCCTTTTTCTTCATGGCTACACACCGCCACTCCTCCATCCAAGTAACTGTTAATTCTACTGGGTTTTGGACTTTCAGGTGGTCGAAGACACAGTGATGTCCAGGATCACCTGATTCAAAAACAAGATTATAATAAATAAAATGTAATGTAACCAAGGAATTCTGGCGCAATTTAACCAACTACTGAAAACTCTGGATCAGGTTTCTTGGGTTACATGTAGGTCCCTCTGTTTTTCTCTTTGCCTGGTTTTAGATCCCAACACTTGCAATTGATTCTCCATGTTGTGTTGTACTCTGGTAGCTGAGGCTGATTGCTTTATTGTAAAAGGAGTGTTATGACACTGAGTCCGAATGTGTGATTTATGCTGTTGTTCTCCCTCCCTGCCTGAGGGTGGTGCTGTTCACCCTGTTCTGTGTTTTGCCTGCGTCTGCGAGGTTCAGGTCCGGCTGGTGATTGTAATGGAGATTGATAGAGCTCACTTTAAAATGTCACCTGCCGATGCCGGTTGGCCTTCACAGTTTTGCTGGCTCCCAACACAACGTGTCTACTTTGTTGAAACCAATCTGATCTGTGATGTCCTGTGATGCTGTGAT
The DNA here is from genome assembly GCF_024713975.1 of Paralichthys olivaceus. NCBI lineage: Eukaryota > Metazoa > Chordata > Actinopteri > Pleuronectiformes > Paralichthyidae > Paralichthys > Paralichthys olivaceus. The sequence goes on from NC_091105.1 coordinate 688,655, forward strand.
GTCCTGTGATGCTGTGATGTCCTGTGATAGCTGTGATGTCCTGTGATGGCTGTGTTGTTAGATTATCCTCTTCTGTAAAATGATCTTCTGAGCAGTCCTGGTATGTGTAGGGGTGAGAAGCCCTTTTAGTTTCTGTACATCTTTTCTCCCGTTCATGTGAGGGAGTAAGATCCCTGTATTTTGGTGGATTAGTTGAGATTATAGATGATTTTGTTTGTTTGGCTGTGCTCTCCCTGGCGTTTATTTTACCTGATGCCCTTTATAATATTATATAATTTAACATATACATACATAGAATAAGTGCTACGAATGTAACTGTCCCTTGTCTACGTTGGTGCGTGTTGTGTGTCTCTGTATCCGGCTGAATCCTGGCAGATGCTCCTCCCCCCTCAGGCCTGACTAGAATACTGATCACTGACACTCAGATTGTGTATTTGAAAAGTGTATGTTGAGACATTAGGAGTGAGGAGCTATTTTTGTTTGTCTTGTTTAGTGAGGATTTATTGTAGATTTGATTTGCATTAGGTTGTTTGTGCAGCTTTTTTATTTCCTCTTTTTGTTATATTTGTTTCTTTGGTTTGAAGTAGTAGTTCGTTCACTACCTGTGTGGTGAGTACAATCCTGAAACCAAGTTTTATAAAACTCTTTCTAACCATCTGGTTTTATGTTACCTCCTTTTACAACAACATAACATTACAAACAGAATCTAATAGGTTTTTAGCTCAAAATAAGATTTTGTCAGAAGTTGTGCTTTCTTCATTTTTCTCAAAGAGCCTCACAGTTTCCTCCTGCTGATGATTTTTGAATGATAAGTTAAACTCTGAGAAACATGTCGCAGACACTGGACGTCTCTCTGACTGTTTTTAAAACAAGCACGTATGTTCCATATAAAGCAGAAACATTTGTCATATACCAATTCACATCAATAATACTAAATTCAACAAATGTCCACTGCCTCAAACACCGACACAAACCACTATACTAACGGTAAGACTGTTTATATAATAAGGTCTGAGGCTGTTAGGGAATCTTAATCTTTGGTGCTTGAGGCTGTTTTTGGTTCTTTGGTTGTGTGTTTGTTTATCTGTGCTGCTGCCTGTCTTGGCCAGGTCTCCTGTGAATTCGATTTTTAATTCATAAACCAAACTTTATTTCCACGACCAGTGTGTAAGATTGGGGAGGATCTTCTGTGTCCCAGTTCAGGGGCCGCTTACTTCTGAGGACGTGAGGGAAGGCCGAACAGAATGAGACGGTCTGGTCTACGGAGGAGTTCGTGACTTGAGTCACCAGCTTCACCCACAATTATGGCTGTTGCTCAGCAACAGAGCTGAAACCATGAGAAAGTTTTAATGCTCCTTGGTTAAACATGTACCGTTGCTTACCCCCTCACCCCCCCAATAAAAATGTGAATATGGAGAATCTGGATAAAAAGTTTTTAATGTTATGTGATGTAATACTACGACTTCACTCTCGTAATTGTACGTCTTCTTTTTTGTAATATTACAACTTTACTCAGTTAACTAAACTAAAACAAAACCAGCAGTGTTTACAAATGTCTCCCTTAGTGTGGACAGCAGGCATCACCATAGCAACGGTGATGGTTTTTATGCAGATGTAGCCTTATGAACCCTCTCGGACTCGTCTCCGTGGACGGGACAGAACGAGAAGCGGGTTTTGTTTTCGCTTGATGCTCGACTACTGCTCCGGACACATGACGATCCAGATCCTCTGAGGCAGGAAATTCATTTTTCTCTGTTGAACTCAAACTGTAAAAGTTGTAACATATAAAAGATAAGAATCTGTCTGTGCTCCGTCAGTTACATCGTGTTCCAGTCAGAACCGTCTGCCTCCGTCATTTACTTGTCTTTTACCTCCTGTCCACATCTGGAGTTTGGTTTCTTACACATCTGTCCGTCACAGTTTCATACGAACGTACCGCTACTGTCCTCTAGGTTGAGGAATCTGAAACAATCCAGGTCCGTCTGTCCACAAAGAAAAAAGCACTCAGAGGTGATGAGTCGGCTGACATCAGCTGCAGGTCAAAGACGACGTCTTCTCCTCTGTCCTCCTCTGTCGTCCTCTGTCCTCCTCTGTCCTCCTCTGTTGTCCTCTGTCGTCCTCTGTCCTCCTCTTCTCCGTGGTGTTTCATCATTGGCTGTCACTCTCTCCCAGAAGCCAATAGGTGGTCATCTTTCCTTTGCCCTTGACGTCAATCTCTCCTCGCAGCTCCAGCTGGAAGGAGTTGAATTCCAGGAGGACTTCACGAGTCGCTGCAGACATGTGGATCTTCAGCGCTGCACAAACACAGGATGAGATCAATCCCAAACCAATTAACTTCTTTTTGACGAGTTGGTGGACATTTAAAAAAAAAAAAGAGTGACAGAGTTATGTGTTTGTCCAATCAGAAGCTATATGAGCTTGAAGTGGGTTTGTAACTTTTCTTCTACTCAGCATTTCACACAGGTGGTGATGTAGATGTTCTGTAGATCAATATCTGATCACTTTAGCAAATATGTTAACGAGAATTATAAATTCTATCATATCAGGTTAAATTAGCTCAGTCTCAACCACAGACTGAAAATACAGATGGAAGACAGGACGGCTCCCTGAAGTGAAGCCAAAATCTTCTAAATCGCCCCCTGGTGTCTGGCTACAGTATAGCTAATACACCCTCCTCCTCCATGTTAGCAGATGGCACATGAACCAAACTAAACAATCAAAGTAGACGTGATATAAATGTCAAAGATGGTTTCTGTCATTTCAGGTCGTTCTTATCTTTCTGATGTTCGTAGAATGTGATTTTTACAAGTGACAGAGATTCAGGGGTGGTTTGCTTTTTTCATGAGGTTAGAATTGTAGGTGGTGTTAAATACTCCTTTGTATAAACCGGCTATATAAAAGTATTCTTAAAATATTTATTGCTTTTTAGGATGATTCTACACCTACATGGAGCTAAATGCCAAAACTTAAACTAACAAAAAATAAATCCCACGAGTACAAAAGAAATGTGTAGTACAGGTACGAAAAAAAAAAAAAAAAATTCCTCTTCAAAAATGTTTACTACAAGCACAAAAATATCATTTGGACAGAAAAATATCTTCGAAATGTACAAAAATATATATATTCTACAAGTAGGACACAAAAAATATCACATAACTTCTGGAGAGTCAACGTGTCGTCTTTATTTAGTTTGTGATTAAAACAACATCGAGATTCAATGTTTTTAACACTGTAGCAACAAAACACTAATATTCTATACTTTATGTAAGTCTGCTTAATGTGGACTGTTAGTTTAACTACTTTGATTTTTCTGGTGAGCATTTGTTTTGATGCAGTTATCTCATATTAAATCAGGCACATTAATAGAGCAGTGTTTGTTAACAGCGTACTGACCTTCGCCGCTGGACTCCATACGTGACGACGTGTTGACGGTGTCACCGAACAGACAGTAACGTGGCATCTTCAAACCCACCACCCCTGCACACACTGGGCCTGCGCACACACACACACACACACACACACACACACACAGACAGACACACGTACACAAACACGCACACACACACGTTTACAACATGATGAAGATAAGATAGAGCTTTCTTTCTTTACAGCTTTTTTTCTGACAACAGAACTTTATTGACACATTTAGTTGAGAGGCGGGTTTAAAGTTTGATCATATTTATTTATAAGAGCAACTCTACAGATAAAGGTTGTTTTTATTCCCACTAACCCAGAATCATATCTGATAATCATAACTAACCTCTTGAAGGAACTTTTCCCGCCTTCACCAATCACAGGAAGTAGAAACATCATTAAACAACAGAAGAAGAAGAGGAAGCAGCTGCGGTCTTCCCCTCCGACGATAAAATGTTTGAACCACGAGGACGTTTATTTGGTGCATTTGATCTATTAGGAAGTACTGTGGAGTACTGTAGTACTGTGGAGTACTGTAGTACTTTTGTACTGCGCCTGAAGGTGCTGATGCTGCTAGTGATACCGTCATGTTACCATAGCAACATAATGAAGCTCTTCATTTCCTCCATTCAAACAGAAAGACTACCACCCCCCCGAATGACAACACGCCCACGTCAGACGCCGTCTCCAAACCAATCAGAGTCAAGTATAGATAGACGGCGCCCACGTAGGTGATGAGGACAAGACGTACGTTTGTCAGACAAAACTCTTCAGTCCCTGAATCACAGAGTGAAACTGAAAGATCAGATGAAACGTGAACAAACATGAAGCTTCAGACTCGGATCAGAAAACCTGTTGAATTCTTCATCCTCATCCAAACATCGAGTTCCAAATACAAATGAACATCAAGGACCAAAATCAAACCAGGACGTCTCATATTCACCCCCCCTCCTCTCTCACCGCTGTGGATTCCGATCCTCAGTTTCAGCTGTTCTGCTCGGTGGCGGATCTTGAAGGTGCGGACGGCGTCCAGCAGGGCGAGGGCCATGCGGGAGATCTCTCTGCCGTGCAGCTTCCCATTCCTGACTGGAAGGCCGGACACCACCATGTAGGCATCACCGATGGTCTCCACCTGAGGGCGCCACAGAACCACACATGATATATCATCTGACATTTTACACATGTTTTGAAATAATAGTATTTATTCTATTTCCCTTTTATCATTTTCTTTTGTCCACTGAATGTTGCTGTTGTGCTTTTGTTGCAGCGGCTTCAGTGATGATCAGAATTTCCTTTTAATGAGAAACTGGTTTGTTCCTGGAAGGCTTTTATTTTGGAGATCTAACATTTCCACTTGATATTTATCATCAGCGATCGATCCCTTAAAATCAATAAATCAATCAATAAAACTCCGAATAAAATCCAACTCAAAAGATCTGTGTTGATTTCTTTCACCTTGTAAACATCAAAGTTGTCGATGATGGCATCAAAACATGTGTAGAGGTCGTTGAGCAGAGTCACAACCTGCAGACACACAAACGCAGCAAATATCTCTTACAGTAAACAGACGACTGCAGATTTATATGAAATACTACTTTACTATTGTACTTTCTCAATTCTATCATTTCTACTCAGTAAATATTAAGCACGAGAGATGAATCTTCCTACAGTGAAGATCATGTTCACCTTCATCTACAACTGTACTTCATTTATATAAGAAAAGTAGTTTCATTTGCAATGAAGTATCTATGACACTACTTTACTACACACATCTGCTATAAAGAGACGATAACACACAGTGTTGTCACATTTGGAATTAATCACAGAGCTTTTAGAAACGATATCCTCCACAGAGGAAATTCATAAATGCTTGATACACTTTGTGTTTTCTACAAGTGAAAATCACTTCATCGCTCGGACACAGACCGACACAACGAATCACCATGTGTGGCTGCAGGGGGCGCTGTTGCTCAGTAAACTGAACAAACTCCTGACAACAAACAACAACAACAGCTTAAAATGATTTTAACAAAATCTTCATCAGCTCAGAGTCTGTGTTCTAACGTTTAATATTTTCAATCCCATTTTATATCATTACTATTATTATATCAACATTACTTTGATATATTTGACTATACTTTTACTTTTCAAGTCTTAGTTAAGTAGTTTTTATAGTATACTATAGCATTTAAATGATTTAAACTTCCTCTCACCTCCATCGGCGTGCTCTCGGCAGAAATGGAGGTGAAGCCCACGATGTCACTGAAGTAGATGGTGACGGATTCAAAGGCCTCGGCCTGAACTGTCTCACCTCGCTTCAACTGTTCTGCCACCGAGCTGAGAGCAGAGAGACAGTCAGAGAGACAGAGAGAGTACTGTAGTACTCACTGTGGTAGTATTTGGTAGAGTAGTGTGTTTAGTACTGTAGTACTCACTGTGGTAGTATTTGGTAGAGTAGTGTGTTTAGTACTGTAGTACTCACTGTGGTAGTATTTGGTAGAGTAGTGTGTTTAGTACTGTAGTACTCACTGTGGTAGTATTTGGTAGTGGTGTGTTTAGTACTGTAGTACTCACTGTGGTAGTATTTGGTAGAGTGGTGTGTTTAGTACTGTAGTACTCACTGTGGTAGTATTTGGTAGAGTAGTGTGTTTAGTACTGTAGTACTCACTGTGGTAGTATTTGGTAGAGTAGTGTGTTTAGTACTGTAGTACTCACTGTGGTAGTATTTGGTAGAGTAGTGTGTTTAGTACTGTAGTACTCACTGTGGTAGTATTTGGTAGAGTGGTGTGTTTAGTACTGTAGAACTCACTGTGGTAGTATTTGGTAGAGTAGTGTGTTTAGTACTGTAGTACTCACTGTGGTAGTATTTGGTAGAGTAGTGTGTTTAGTACTGTAGTACTCACTGTGGTAGTATTTGGTAGAGTAGTGTGTTTAGTACTGTAGTACTCACTGTGGTAGTATTTGGTAGAGTAGTGTGTTTAGTACTGTAGTACTCACTGTGGTAGTATTTGGTAGTGGTGTGTTTAGTACTGTAGTACTCACTGTGGTAGTATTTGGTAGAGTGGTGTGTTTAGTACTGTAGTACTCACTGTGGTAGTATTTGGTAGAGTAGTGTGTTTAGTACTGTAGTACTCACTGTGGTAGTATTTGGTAGAGTGGTGTGTTTAGTACTGTAGTACTCACTGTGGTAGTATTTGGTAGAGTGGTGTGTTTAGTACTGTAGTACTCACTGTGGTAGTATTTGGTAGAGTAGTGTATTTAGTACTGTAGTACTCACTGTGGTAGTATTTGGTAGAGTAGTGTGTTTAGTACTGTAGTACTCACTGTGGTAGTATTTGGTAGAGTAGTGTGTTTAGTACTGTAGTACTCACTGTGGTAGTATTTGGTAGAGTAGTGTGTTTAGTACTGTAGTACTCACTGTGGTAGTATTTGGTAGAGTAGTGTGTTTAGTACTGTAGTACTCACTGTGGTAGTATTTGGTAGAGTAGTGTGTTTAGTACTGTAGTACTCACTGTGGTAGTATTTGGTAGAGTAGTGTGTTTAGTACTGTAGTACTCACTGTGGTAGTATTTGGTAGAGTAGTGTGTTTAGTGCTGTAGTACTCACTGTGGTAGTATTTGGTAGTGGTGTGTTTAGTACTGTAGAACTCACTGTGGTAGTATTTGGTAGAGTAGTGTGTTTAGTACTGTAGTACTCACTGTGGTAGTATTTGGTAGAGTAGTGTGTTTAGTACTGTGGTAGTATTTGGTAGAGTGGTGTGTTTAGTACTGTAGTACTCACTGTGGTAGTATTTGGTAGAGTAGTGTGTTTAGTACTGTAGTACTCACTGTGGTAGTATTTGGTAGAGTGGTGTGTTTAGTACTGTAGTACTCACTGTGGTAGTATTTGGTAGAGTAGTGTGTTTAGTACTGTAGTACTCACTGTGGTAGTATTTGGTAGAGTAGTGTGTTTAGTACTGTAGTACTCACTGTGGTAGTATTTGGTAGAGTGGTGTGTTTAGTACTGTAGTACTCACTGTGGTAGTATTTGGTAGAGTGGTGTGTTTAGTACTGTAGTACTCACTGTGGTAGTATTTGGTAGAGTAGTGTGTTTAGTACTGTAGTACTCACTGTGGTAGTATTTGGTAGAGTAGTGTGTTTAGTACTGTAGTACTCACTGTGGTAGTATTTGGTAGAGTGGTGTGTTTAGTACTGTAGTACTCACTGTGGTAGTATTTGGTAGAGTAGAGCCTCAGCCTTGCGTTTCTCTTCGTGATACGCTTGCGTTCGTTCTTCCACCAGCTCCTCCAGGTTGTTGGCGTACTGCTCCATACGAGACAGAAGGTTGTCCAGGATGTTGGTCCTTGACTCCCTGCACACACACACACACACACACACACACACACAGACACACACACACACACAGACACACACACACACATACAGACACACACACACACATACAGACACACACACAGACACACACACACAGACACACACACACACAATGAAAATGTACCTTTTAAATGTCTGATCTGTTTTCTTCATCAAAAATTGATTAAAATCTCTTTGAATTTTTTTCAAAACACCGAGATGACGCTGGACAAAATGTTGAACTGTGGCTTCAGATCATCACAGCTGACGTCAGGTTGGAAAGACCCTCGAGAGGTTCCAGTGAGCAGATGCACATCCTGAGAAAATGTTTTACTCTATTCATTTATCACTTCATCCTCATTAGAGAAAGTAACACCCGACAGGACGATACCACCTCCAACCACAGGTGGCGCCGTCACACATTTTGAGGACAAAAACAAAGACAGATGACGAAGTTGATTATTGGCGAACGTCTGCACAAACCAGTCGGAGCCATATTTGAATGATAGCGTGTTTTTTTTTTTGCTCTTCTTGTCGTCTGATCTTACTTGTTCTGTTTTCGCAGCAGCAGTTGAATGTGGCTGAACTCGGGCCTCTCCGTCGGCTCCTCAGCCCAGCAGCGCTGCATCAGCTGACCCAGCTCTGGACTGTGAATCTGAGGGTCGACGGTCGGTCTCAGGCACGGCCACTCGCCCAGAACCACCCGGTCCACGATCTCTGCAGAGGGAGGGTCAGAGGGGTGAACTGTCTCCTGCAGACCTTTTTTAGATGACGTGTTCACAAGAACTTTATGTACAAAACTAGCTGCATCCGGCCACTAGGTGTCGCTGGACTGGAGGTGACACAAAAATACTTTCCTCTCAGAGCAACAGGTGAGAAAAATTCACCCATTTTTAGAGATAAAAAACTGTTTAGTTTCCATTCTGCTGATGTTTCTGAAACTTCTCCTCGTTTCTCGGCACCGATTTCTGTTTTAAATAAGTGAAACCTCGATGGACGGAGCTCCGCTCTTCAGTGTGGGTGGTTGAAGTCCAGGAAAAGTGTTGGAGACAAAGACCGGAGCGATGTCCAGCTGGCTCATCGTCGCTGCTCACTTTCCCAATATTTTAATGTCTGAATGAAAACGTGTCTATTTTGACTTTTCTATTTCTGAGCTCAGCTGTGAGACGAGATAAGACGATCGTGTCTCAGCTCTGTGGACAGAAACATTAGTAGAAGCACATGCTCTGTACCTTTCGGGCTGAGCGGCTCTCCCTCCAGGTAAAAGGCTCCTCGGCGTAGCGCCACCTCCTGGAGGATGATGCTGAAGCTGTAGACGTCTCCTTTCTGAGTTCCCTGAGGGGGGGGGGACTCCATCCTGAGCAGCTCTGGAGCCATCCACAGTCTCTCTGCGGGGGGGGGGGGGTTGCACTGCATTACATTACATCTGTGCGTTTGTTTCACTTCAACTCCTCGATCATGAGAACGTTTCTTCATTTAAAATGATAAAACAGCAGTTTTGGGTTTTAAACATTTAAAAAACTTAAAATTTTATTGATGAATAAATATAAATATGTTTTGTAGTCTGTAGTCAAACTCTAAATAAAATAACCTTCACTTCCTCCCACTGCACGAAATGAAGCCAAAATATCTCTGAGACAAACGTCCTCTGGATTCAGAGTCTAATGATCGTGTTGAGGAGCCGCGGTGTCAACGTCCCACTCTGTGTTTAATTTACAGTCTAGGAGTCAAGTGGTTTAACAGCTGAGGCGGAGACTCACGGGAATAGTAGGCGTGAGCGTCGTTCCCCGAGTCGCCGTCATAGCGAAAACTGGACAAACCGTAGTCTGTGATTTTCAACACGAAGCGATTGTCGACAACACAGTTGGACGACTTGAGTTTACCGTGAGAGACGATGACGCTGTTGTGGAGGAAGACCATACCCTGAGAGAGACAGAGAGAGAGACAGAGAGAGAGACAGACAGAGAGAGAGACAGATAGAGAGAGACAGAGAGAGAGAGAGAGAGAGACATACAGAGACAGAGAGAGACAGAGACAGACAGAGAGAGAGACAGAGAGAGAGACAGACAGAGAGAGAGACAGATAGAGAGAGACAGAGAGAGAGAGAGAGCGAGACAGACAGAGACAGAGAGAGACAGAGGGAGACAGAGACAGACAGAGAGACAGACAGAGAGAGAGACAGACAGAGACAGAGGGAGACAGACAGAGAGAGACAGAGAGACCTGATGACTCACTGACTGACTCAGAGAGAGAAGGAGGTATGGAAGGTAAAAGGTGACACGTACCTTCACAATGTCGTTGATGAGGGAATATTTGAACATCCAGTCCAGAGTGATGCTGTCGTTCTCCAGGATGTCCTGAAGACACAAGACAGGTTACACTGAGAGACAGAAAGAGAGAGACAGAAAAGTAGAGAGAGAGAGAGGTCAGACAGACAGGTAGAGAGAGAGAGGTCAGACAGACAGCTAGAGAGAGAGAGAGAGGTCAGACAGACAGCTAGAGAGAGAGAGGTCAGACAGACAGCTAGAGAGAGGTCAGACAGACAGCTAGAGAGAGGTCAGACAGACAGCTAGAGAGAGAGAGGTCAGACAGACAGGTAGAGAGAGAGAGAGAGGTCAGACAGACAGCTAGAGAGAGGTCAGACAGACAGCTAGAGAGAGAGAGGTCAGACAGACAGGCAGAGAGAGAGAGAGGTCAGACAGACAGGTAGAGAGAGAGACAGGTACCTGCAGACTCCCTCGGGGACAGTACTCTGTGATGATACAGAGGTTGGGCGGGTCGATGCACGCTCCGATGAACCTGGTTAGATGCTCGTTCTGAACGTCGCGCATCTAAACAACAACAACAACGAACCTCTTCATCTCAGACACAGACAGGTCCACAGTTACGTGAAAGTGAAACACTCACATGTTTGAGTTCAAACAGAACCGTCCTGTTCAGCTCGATGCGTTTCCTGTTCGTGTATTTGATGGCGATGATGTTTCCCTGAAAAAGACAAGAACCTCTGAGCGTCAAACCCACAGCTCACACTTTGAATTTCCCTCTTCTAGATTCTCTCTGCAGCTCGGTGCTGAAATCAAGTGTGAAAACAAACCTGCATTTGTCCGACAGGTAAATTAAATCTGTTCCTGCTGACAGAGAGAAGAAGGAAACGTCTCACACACACACACACACACACACACACACACACTGACCTTGTAGTAACCAGTCTTTGCAAACACCTGCATGTTTCCATCTGCCGTCATCAGGGAGCCGTAGTTAGATCCTCTCTGCAGACACACACAGCATCAGTGTGTGTGTGTGTGTGTGTGTGTGTGTCTGTGAGAGTGTGTGTGTATGTGTGTGTGTGTGTGTGTGTGTGTGTGCTGACCAGTGACAGTGTGATCCTGCTGCCGCTGCGCAGCACTTTGTCCATGTTGCTCATCTGGATGTTGTCCCAGGTGATTCTCCAGAGCTGAGCCACCAGCTCCTTCTCCAGTTTCATCCTCCTGCAGCACAGAAGCGTGTTGCATCACCAGAGGAAAACAAATCTGTCCTGTTTTCTGAAGTCACGAGATATCATCCACCACAGAACTTTTCTTTCTCACGTTAATGCAACACGCTGAGTGAGTGACCCCTGGTGGCGTAGACAAGCAGCTCTCACCTGTAGATGAAGACAGCGATGGTGAGGCTCATGGTGAAGATGAAGAAGAGCACGATGGAAACCATCTGGGTGATTGTGACCGTTTCTGACGAAGAAGAAGAAGAAGCTGTTTAAAAACCTCAGACACAACATTCCCCGTTTTCTTCAAAGCTTCAACACAACTGAAGTAAAAAGAAATGAAACGATGACGTTACTGACTAGCGATGCAGACGGGGTTGTCGTTCTTGAAACCGCAGACGGGAACATCAGGAGGACAAGCTCCGCCCAGCCAGTGCAGCGTTGTTCCAGGTATGGCTGTCAGCTGCTCCTCCGAACTGTTATACACCAAAACTATCTGGAACCAACAGAACCCAGATCAGTGTGTGTGTTCGTGGTTTGTACGGAAGCTCAGGAGGCGAGTGAATCTTCAGTTTGAGCCAAAATCAGTTTTTTATTGTGATGAGGTTTGAATCCTGTTTTACTTTTTGACAAACTGATGTTGACGCCAACCAGCAGCTGCTGATTGGACAACACGTCTGACACACCCACCAAGCAGAAGAAAACAAACCTATGAGCTCGTTGAACAGAGGCCGACGTTTGCTGCAAGCGCTCGAGGCAGTTGACCAATCAGAGCAGAGCTGGGCTTTATAAGGAGGGGGGGGGGGTCTTAAAGAGACAGGAGCTAAAACCAAGTGTTTGAGACAGAGGCTGAAAAGAGGAGCTGCAGCGATGGACAGTGTGAGGACACTGATGTGTTTTAGAGCATTTAAACATTTTACAGTAATAATACAAATAAAATCCTCATAATGAATATGAACGGAACACGTCTCTGTTAATACGTGAACGATGGAGTTTTGGCGTAAAAACATGTTTGACCTTTGACCTCTCGAATCAAATCAGTCAAACTCATTGTTTGTATCAAATCTAAAGAAATGAAATTAACAAGAGTGTGTGTGTGTCTGTGTGTGTGTGTGTGTGTGTTCACCTGGAACATGCTGGTGTTGGTGTCAATCATGTCCCACAGAGCAAAGTCCGTCTCTCTGTCTCCGTTCTCGTCCAGGTGGACCAGTCCTGTCACACCTATCGAGCACAAACAGTCGAGCATGATTTTATACAGTCGCTGACATTTCACACTTGAGAACTGAACCCCCCCCCCCCCCCCCCCCCCCCTCCCCCCCCATGGAGGGAACAATGAAATATCCATCAGAGGTTAATTAAAGCCAATTAGTAGTTTGCGTGAGTGCGAAGACATATAGAACCAGACGACTGATCGCCATGGCAACACAGTGGTTATTACATTCAAACAAACAAGGTTTTATAACCTCGCACCTAATTGTGCGTTTATGGTGGAGAGAGCGCCACACACACACACACACACACACACACACACACACACACACGTTTTATTTGTTCCTGGTAAGAGAGGAAGAGCTTTCCAGGAATCAGTGTGTTTGTCTGTGTGCGTGTGTCATTCTTTAAAATATGATATTTGAAAAATAAAGAAAAATTAAACGTGTGAAATCAGAAAGTGAATAAAGTCAAACATGAATCTCAAATCTGTCATCGGGGAATTTCTTCACATTTTGACCTGCGGCTGCTTGGACTCAAAGATGAAATGATTAGTTTACAGAGGTCAAAGGTCACACTGACCTCATATGAGTCTGGAAATCTATGTATGAGACTTCACTGGAGGGAGGAAACTGCAAGAGGTCATTTTATTTCTACTTATTTGAAATCAGAATTCATTTTATCACTGTTTTCTAAGGAAATTAAGATTTGAACCACGTGTCTGTGGAAGATTCATTTCACCTTCTCTGTCTGAAGCTGCTGCGTCCACCCAGGAAATGATTCATTCATATAAATATTTAAAAGAGGGTAAGAGGCCACAGCCCTGGAAAAAAAGAAATAGATATATAGAGAGAGAATGAATGTGTGTGAAGGAGAAGGAATGAATGAGTAAGAGAGAGGCGGGGGGGCAGAGTAATGAGATATCGTCTGAGATAATATCCATGACGAATCGGTCATGGGCAGGGGGAGAGAGGCTGAATGTAAAAACCACGAGCAGCAGCGGGAGGGAGATCAGATTACAGCTTCCTCTCGCTGACGTTTCCGCTCCATTAACTAATGGACAGACACTGTGTCACCGCAGATCTGTTGTTTCTGCAGCTTCAGCGCCGCTCAGATTTTAATGCACAGACAAAGTCCTGATGGGAAAAACGACAGCATCCGTCCTGTGACGGCAAATTATCATCCTTGACTTTAGAAGCAAAGGAGCGAGCGTGACATTGAGAGAGACCCCGACTCTCAGGATGAAGAAGAGGAGCCGCACACGTAGAAGACGAAGATGTCCACTTGGAAAGACGAGGAGGTTCCAGATGTTTTGGTGATGAGGGCCGACGCCGTGTGGACGAGCTGTAAACAACAACACTGATCTTTACACAGTTTAGACGTCATGTCCCGCCTCCTGCTGCTCTACAGGCTCCGCCCCTCACCTGAATGTCCCCACATGTTCCTGTTGTTGTGAACGAGTCGACGATCTGCTGCTTCTCAGGACAAACTAACTCCACGTCTACGTCTGATAAACAGTTTGATCGTTTCATTTTCGGATTTTCCTCTCAGGAATCTGACGCCTCTACAAAACCGCTCCACAGCTCCCCTAGTGGTGAACCCATTACCTTCATTTATGTATTCAGCGTGTTTAATTCATTTATTTTTTAAGAGCAAACATTACCAACCGAGCAAACAGAGCTGAAGTCTCTAACAAACACAACAGCGACAGGTCGTCCCTCTCATCCTGGCAGCTGGAACCTGTTGCCTAGTAACCAGTATCACCAGGTTCCTCCTGGCCGTAGATTATAAATCACAGATTAGAGGAAGCTGACAAACCTCATTATAACATCTGTGCGCTTTTATCACACATCATGGGAGGCACGAACACGTCAGAGCTTCAGAGTGGGTTCCAGGTGTTACTCGTGTTGTGGGGACATTAATCTGTTCACAGTCACATTGTGGGACAGCATCAAGTCCTCATGATGAAAATTATTCTCCGCGTCTTCCGCAGTGAGGAACGGTTCTTTGGTTTCAGGCGAACGAGGGAGCAAACGAAATGAGTTTCAAATGTGTTTCCAGTTGGACTTAGAACTGGCAGCGATCCTGGAAACGACCAGGGGAGGTTCAGCTCGGGGAGGAGACAGGAAGAGACACGCTCCAGCACATGGCTCACATGTTACATGATTCACAAGCAGACTGAACGACTTCTGGGATTTCTCTGATCCACACAGAGAAAATCTTGTGATGACAATCAGCGTTGAACGAAGATGCGACAGTAGCCGTCGCTTTTTATTCACAATTCAAACTCTCGTTCACACGACCTGTGATGACCTTCAAATTCAAAATATACAGTCTGCCTCTTGGTCCAGCAGAGGGCGCTCACTCATCAGTAAAATCCAATATCGTCGAACAAAGTGATGTCAATTTGTTCAAACTTGATTTATGAAAGAAGTGACATAACAGCTCTCCATCATCTCTATCGCCCCCTGGTGGCTGGCTGCAGTATAAATTATTAACCCCACCTCCTCCATGTTGGCAGATTGCACATGGCCCAAACTAAAAAAAAACAAAGGAGATGTTAAATAAACATTTTTGTCATTTCAGGTCGTTTGGTTTAAATTCGTTATTTGATGATATCAAAACAGGCTGAGACGTCATGATTGACAGCTGAGACTGACTCACGATTGGTCCAGAGCGTCTATGGGCGGTGCTTATATGGAGTCAGTGTTAGAATTTCTTGTTTCCAGAGACCTGAAACCTCATGTTTGATGTAACACTGGACGTATGCAGGTCTTCACCTACAGGGAAAATCCACTAGAGGGTGCTGTGGGAAGTCTCATCTCTGGCTGAGTGACGCTAACAGAATGTAATGACGGAGGAGCAGAGGGCGGCAGGCTGAGGACAAACCAGGACGAGAGCTGTGGCTGGAAGCCGCGACCAAGCTCTGGTTTCACGAGATTCGATTTCCAGGCTATTTTAGGGGTCTCCTTCGCCACCTCACAGGGGCTTCTGACAATGAGAAGAGGAGGGTGGAGGGATCAGATCGCGTTCAATAACAAGAAGAGACGGATGAGAGGAGACTGTAAAAAAAGGAAAAGACTGAGAGGAGGGGACGCTGAATGACAGATGAGAGGAAACACGTGAATGAATCCTCGAGCGTCAGACTCAACGTTCAGACTCAACGGCTCAAACACAAAGTGGCTTGAATTTTTGATTTTGGGGAAAAATCATTGGGGTGAACGTTAAATTCCCAACGACAGTCCGACCAACAATAAGCTGAAGATTTAACGACCATGACAGAGTTCAGTTTGAGTTTACGGCCTTAATAAACACGGGGTTTATAACTGTGTTCACATTATAAAGTCAGACGTGAACTTTTTACAACAACCATTCATCAACTGAACAGACGTGGAGACTTTTTACGAGGAGTGTTATTCGGGACGTTGCTCTCGCAGCTCCATCTCCCGATCACAAAATGGTGGCATTCGTATCCACAGTGTTTTAGTCTCATTTCTGGATATCGGGAGGAAGAGGAGATGCATCGTCCATCTTCATTGGTGAGTTGGTTCAAGGGGCTCGATTAACCCACTGATGGCCACAGACAGAAATAAGTGTTGATGTTCTCTATATTTCTTTTACTTGACATTAATCACATGACGACCATCATCACAACTTCCACTGTTTGTTAAACTCAACTCTGTGCTGCCCTCTAGTGTAGAGCTTAACAAACAGAACGCATTGGAAATATGCTGGCAGTGTTGTTACATCGTACGTTTCTCTTTTCTTACGTAAAAGGCAGAATAAGGAATAAACGATAAACTGTTTTGTGTCATTCGGTCTCTGAAACCTTTTGCTGAGAAGTTATTCTGAACGTATGGAGTCGTACAGTAAAGCGCCATCGTCCTGTCCTCTGGGGACCATGAATCAAATCTTTATTGTGGACGACAAGAGGGAGGGACAATCTGAAAAACACGAGCTGGTGCACGAAGCAGTTGATTTCCTCCAGCTCGTGACGTTTTTTGTTTTTTTTTAACCCGAGGTCACAGAAGGCGATGACAGCAGAAACACTGACGGAGGATGGATGGAAGGAAAAACAAAGAGGTGTGTGTGGGGGAGGGGGGGGGGGGGGGGGGGGGGGGGGTTGAAGAAGGACAGACAGAACAAAACAAATAACCCTCGTGAAGGTCTCTGACCCCAAAGTACCCCCTCCCCTCCCCCCCAGGTTTTCTCTATGAAAGCAGTGAGCTGCAAATATGTTCCAAACTGTTTCTGTAAAACCAAACTTGATCGTGTCGTTTTTATTTAAACATCACTTAACTGGACGCACTCTTGATTGACAGGTGGATCAATGCCATGGCAGTAATCTGGGCGTGGTTGTCGACTGTTGTGAGGAGGAGGAAGCTGAGCTGGAAGGTGAAGCTCATGATTTAACCTCCACAACATTCATTTGGAGAAGTTATCAAAACTTGTACCGTCCGGAGACAAAACTTCCCATAATTCTTTGCGAGTAACGAGGGGTTTCTCATCCTACCCCTCGTTACTCGGTTCTGAAGAGTCACTACCGTCAGTCACCGCTCGCTTCCTCCACAATGACCCCGATGGCCTCTGAGCCAGCAGCCCTTCAAAATAAACCATCATCTCGACTCCGCCGCCAAGCAAACAGCTCAACCTGGAGAGAAGCCTCCAGAAACAACACGTCCACGGAGGAGACAGAAAAACTCGGAGGCAGATCCATCAAAGCTGCGCCTCTGGTTGGACAGATCAGGCGACGGCGGCAGCTCGTCATTGGCTGAGATGTTCGACAAACGAGTCCGACCTGACGGAGGATAACCGAAGAGAGAGCGAGCACAGAGCCTCTCTGCTCCGTCAGCTGTGTGGTTTGTGTGTTCTGGAGAAGTGACAACAGAGGAAGTCGGTGGAGTTTTACTCGTCATTCGTCAAATGAATCTGAGGCTGAACTCAACTCTGACGAACGCTCGTTCATTCCCACAATAACAACTGCTCTCAAACCAGAAGACCCACCGTGAACCCCAACCTGGAAGTTCACGGGATTTTCATCAGGTCAAATACGACCGAGTGAAATTCTATCGAGATAAATACGTTCACATCAGGTCACATCGACGACTGTCAGGATGGATGTTACATTTCTTTCTCCTGAGTGAAGGTTGTGGTTTTAAACGTCTTTACGAGCAGAGATAAGATGAAAATAATCATATTAATCCACCATTGGAGTCACAGAGGTAAATCACAGCACGGCTCTTTACTTTGTCCCACAGTTTTATACATTATTTATATATGAACCTGTAAAAGCTCAAACTCTCTCTTCTCATATCAACAAATAAAATGTTCCCGAAACTACGTGTCGATAAACTCAATTCATTACTTTGTCATCTCCGTCCAGAACGACGCAATCACACAGCAGCATCCCTGCAGCTCGTGGTGCTCAGCTCTGATTGGCTGAGATGCAAACACACACACACTGACCACAGTCCAGATGAAAGTGACCGCGCTCGCTCTCTGTGGGATTATGTCGCTGTGATTGTTCAGCTTCCTGTTCTCAGACGGAGCCACGTGTCTCACACCTGCACCTTATTAAAGATAAAGTGGAAACGATGCCTGTGACATCTCCTCCTGCCGAAAACGGAAATGAGCTTCCAGAGAAACCAGAGAAACCAGTGAGCCGAGCCGCTCGAGGAGGTCGAGCGTTCGTTTTCCCTCCACGCTTCCTCTCCAACATCCAGAGGAGAAGCAGAGAGGAAACATCTGCTTCACCCCAAAAAGAAAAGAACAAACCAAAGGTTGAGGTTTGAAATAAGAGTAACACAAGTTACCAGTGTGTTATATTGTAGAACGTGATGATGTCACAGTCAAGCTGACCTTTGACCTGTGTGTGTGTTAAACTTTATATATGATGGATTTCCTGCGCTCTGTGCAGATGTTTACCTTTATCATCTGTGTGTTTTGTTACATCTGTAAAAAACTCTTTTTAAACTGATCTCGGTTAGATATTGAAATAAAAGAAGAGGATGTGATTTGGCAGCGGAGGCAGATTTTCTGAATTCTTGGCTGAAGTTTCAGGAGAATCAGATCCGTGACAGCAGGAACAGTTCTGCCTGAAGGATGAAACCAGATCCAACTTCAATCCAGATAACTGTCCAAAGATCCGTTTATAAAAAGATATATAATGATAATAATGTGTGTATATGTAATATACATATATAATATAAGAACATATAATATAATTCATGTTCATGAAATATAAACATGATGTTCTCATGTAGAATAAAATATATTTTCATTCACGACTTCTCGTTCAGAACGTCCTGAGCTTTTGATCCTGTGCTAAGTCAGTGGAGCAGAGGAACGTCTGTCTGTGTGAATCAGTGGTGAGGACGTCTCAGCAGCTGG
>NC_091105.1:712500-765000 GCF_024713975.1 Paralichthys olivaceus
CCGGAGGCGCGATGACATTCCTCCGGCCGCTCCCGTCCCACAGCCTCTATTGTTTCAGACTTTAATAACCTCTGAGCAGGAAGTGAATGTGAAACCACAGAGGCCACACGGGGCTAAAAGCTTCTTCCGATTGATTCGAGCTAAAAAAAACTCAACTAACAACTCTGTGCTGCCGAGAGAAGAAAACCCTGATCTAAAAATACACACACACACACACACACACACACACACTAAAGCTCATCTTCAGGTTAAAGGTCATCTTCAGGGACATTCATACTTCAGTTTCTCCACATCCTCTGTTTGGATCCTTCTGAACAACATATCCCAGGATTCATTGTGCCTCACTGACAAACTGATTTTCAAAGAGTTGAACGCGGCAGCGAATCACACTCGTCTCAACCAAACTAACGATTCACATGGTTAAAAAGAGAACGGGCATTAAAGATGTCTCATTTCTCATTTGGGCTCGGCCTCCGCGGTGACCCTTCACCTCCCCTTCACCTCCCCCTTCACCTCCCCTTCACCTCCCCCTTCACCTCCCCTTCACCTCCCCTTCACTTCAAATCAGCGCGAACGACTTTCTGACTTTCTGACGGTTTCTCTTCCTTCTCTTTGTTATCGATGCGTCAGGTCGACTGTGTTTCAGGGGTCAGAGTTCAAACACACGACGTCAACACCAGGAGGAGCAGAGATGTTCTGCAGGAGGAACCTGGAACACACCACCACCCCGACCTCTGACCCCCGCACACTTCCTGACTCCAGAGATGAAAGACGACCCACTTCCACTCCCGCTGCACTTCCTGCTTCCAGTGAGTCGACTGTGAAGATGATTTAGTGTCGCTGATCCGAACAGGATGAAGCTGAACGTCACGCTGATCATGTGACGTGAAGACAGCGTCTGATCACTGAGATCAGAGGAGCCGGCCGCTCTCCGCAGCTCCTCTGATCTGAAAATCTGAAAGTTAAGCCGTCGAGCACCGAGGAGCGACGCAGGAGAGAAGAGAAGCTCGCACAGGAAACAGGACGTGAGGAAAAGTAATGATCTTCTGAATCTCCTCTTCACTCGTTCATGTCAGTGAATATCTGAAACTCACAGTCGGAGGAAACGTCATGCACAGATGTAGAACAGGAGTAACTGATCCAGAAGCAGTGGTGGAGACGATCTGAAGGAAACCCTCATGGCTCATATGAAAACCTCTGACCCTCACACTCTCCACTCTCCTGCGGTGAAACGTCAGGTGAGTGAGGATCATCGTACCATATGAGGTCCCCGTGACCTTTGACCACATGTTGAGATGTCACATTCACGAGAACGCGACGGACGTCACGTCTTTTTGAAAACCTGCGGTTACGAATGAGAACAGACGAAACGGAGCAGTGCCACTGGAAATCAATAACATCACACTGAGTCTGCACCACAGAAAATCCTTTATTCTCCCAGCAGCACACAGGGACGCATCATCGATTACAACAGGACGGAGACATCGGTCCAAAGCACACCGAGACATTTCATTTGTCTCTGAGTGACGGAGGAACCAACACGATGATGCTGACGCTCGTCTTAAACGTTTCTCAAACTGTTCACATCATCTTTTCTTCTCGGAGCTCAGAGGAAACTGGATCTTCTGTCTCTGTTTTTCGTGTCTTCACGTCTTCTTCTGTGTCGATGTGGAAATCTGCAGCCCCCCCGCCGAGTTTAACGCTGCTTCAAGCTCCCTCTCTTTAATTAAACTTGTGTCAGAGAGGTGAGAAGGTTGTCAGCTTTCTTTATTAAGTCCCCAGCTCCTTCCTTCTCTTTCGTTGGCTCCTCTTCCTCCACGCAGACTAATCAGAGCGAGAAGTCGAAGGCGAGGAGACGACCCGCTGAGCTGGAACAACTGGAGGCTGCGTCATCACGAGTGTCTTTATTACAGCACAGGAGATCAGGGAGTACAGATATTTATGTTTCCTTAAATATTATCTGTTCTTCTCACAAGAATGTTCTGCTCGATTCCGTTTTCAAAGAAATATGTCGACTAAAAGCTTCATGTTATTTTTCACCTCATCGACTACGAAAAAACAACAGAACCAGTTTTCATTACATTCTGTGGCGGAGGGACACGACCCGGGGAAGAGCCGTTACATTCCGATTATTCGATTTTACACTTAAAGTCTTTCATTGTTTCTACCACCGGACGTCGCCTGGCTACAAAACTAAAGCTGCTTTCAGAGATGCACTGAACCCCAGTGAGCAGATCCAGTTTTTCTCTTTGACGTGGTTCGTTGGACCCACTCCGAATATAGACATGTTGCCGAGCAGAGCTGTTGAGTTTAACTCGAGCAGCTGGAGATTCAACATGGCCGACGGTGTT
This sequence comes from Paralichthys olivaceus, assembly GCF_024713975.1. Lineage (NCBI taxonomy): Eukaryota > Metazoa > Chordata > Actinopteri > Pleuronectiformes > Paralichthyidae > Paralichthys > Paralichthys olivaceus. Next base: position 714,852 of record NC_091105.1, read on the forward strand.
GTTCTGCTTGACAATTGTTTCTATATTTCGTTTTACCCCATCGACGGTGATATGTTTTTTCTCTCTTGTGACAAATGTACTTATTGTAAGACGCTTTGGACAAAAGCGTCTGCTCAGTGTAAAATGTAAAATGTAAATGTAAATGTAAAATGTAAATGTAAATGTGAATGTAAATGTAAAATGTAAATGTGAATGTAAATGTGTGCAGATTCAGAACATTCCTTTACTTTATTCGGTGAAGTTATGAAGCGTGAGCGCAGCAGCTTCCACTCTGCAGTCACACTGAATCATGTCTGAGAGTTTCGAGAGCTAACGTGTCACCACCGACACTTTTCTTTGTGTTTGAAATAATAATCCAACAATAAATCTGCAGCCGTGAGAGCTGGGCCCCTGTGAGGGCCCCGGAGACGAGCTGCAGATAAAGAGAAGCAGATGAGGTCTGGACAGTTCCTCGTGCAGGAGCGTCCGACAGGAGGGAGTGAAAATGAAATCGCTCCGTAAACTCTGACGTGTTCCACACACACACACACACACACGTTTTGCCTTCAGTGATTTTAGAAATATAGAAACTGATTTACTGTAACAACTGAAGATAATTGTGTGAGATCTAAAGCTCATGATTTACGAGCTCACACTGTTCGATACTCGTCAAGTCACGATAGTGCGCGTTAGCGTCAGCTGCTCTGGACCCGTCTGACTTTGAGCTGGAAGAAGACGTTGAAGTTTGTTGCTAGTAGCGATAAAGACAGAATCACTTCCTCGGGTCGTTCTGGAGGAGTCCGAGTGAAAACTGTGTTTGAACCAGAGGCACTGAGGAGGAGGATCCTCAACAAACCGTTACCACACAAACAAACAGAACTGGAGTCGGATCACAGGAGCGACGCTTTTCCCTCTGAGATTCCAGCGTATTAATCTTTAACTACAGCCAGATGGACGGGAACGGTGGCGAGGAGAGGAAAAGAGCGGGGAGGCACGGCCATGTGGGTAGATTTGTTCAGGATGATCGAGCGGCTGCTTCGCCGCCACGGCGACGGACGGGCGATGACGCGGATGATATCACCCGCTCCGGTGGAGGGAGCCAGTAGCCGCAGGAAAATAGAGAGCGTGATGTTTCAGCTCCAATTAGGTTTCAACAATTCCATTTACACTCCGAGGCCAAGAGGCGCTTCAGGGCCACAGCACGACCGAGGTCACGCGCTCCAGAGAGACGGTCAACGTCTGTAGAATTAAAGTCTCAGCATCTTCAGAAGGTTCTTTGTGTTTGTCAGCAGGACGACACAAAAACTACAGAACAGATTTTCATGAAAGATGTTTGTCACGAGTCGTCTTCATCTCGTCTTCTGAGAACAGCGCTGAGACGATTTTCCACTTTTCATCATTAAGAGACTGAAATCATTTTCTTTTCAGAGACGATGAGGTCGCGTGTCGCTCGGTTGAATCTCTGCTTCGTCTGAATCCCTCTCAACACTAAAGCACTTGATCTCCACTTCACCGGCCTCTATCATCACAGGGGTTTCCCTGCAGGACTGAAAGCAAACAAAACTCACAAACAAGCGACGGATGATTAGATCGAAGGCCGTCTCTGATTCAACGATGCCTAAGTGGCTTGGTGATTATTGCGTCGCCTCGTTCTTGGCTTGCTGCTGTGATCAGTAACGATTTCAGCTTCTGAACGGAGACGAGGTGAACGACCGACAGAGACTCAATGGAGGCTCACGACAGGAGGAACGCGACACTTTACACTCTGATACACTTTTCAGTTTACAGCAAAATCACCGTCCACACAAACTCACCTGAAAACACTCGTCACATGACGGTTCATGAGCTCTGGTCATGTGATGCAAACAGGAAATAGATTCTTCAGCAACAGGAACTCCTCTGAAGGAGGAGCAGTGATGGTGACGAGTCAGAGATTTCTTTTCTCTGAGCGACGACGAGGTGGAACTGTTTCCGACAGGAAGTGTTAGCGACGCTTTGTGTTCACCGCTGGTAGTCGAGTCATGTGACCGATGAGAACCAATCAGAAGAGGACGTGGGCGTCACCGTTAACTAAAGTCTCAGTTTGTGTTCAGACTAAAACACAAACCGGAGTTTTCAAACTGAAACCAGATCAGTTCACACGAGTGAGTGGTGTGAACGCCAGGCGTAACCATAGCAACCGTGTTTGAAATGGTCGAGTGAGATAAAAAAATCCCATCATGCCCGGGAACGGGCTCGGAGCTGGATGATGTAGGCCGACAGACGAACATCTGGAATCAACCTGTTGTCACGGTGACCCGACATCAGATATGAGGAAGACGGAGGTAACGGCGCTCCGTTGTGGTTGTGTTTCCATTTGTTTTGTGTTCATGTTTTCATTAACGCACTTGTGTCTCAATCAGCCGGAGGGTCGGTCCATCAGAGACGCTCTGAGGAAACTCTGAAGAGCAAAGTCAAACTGCACTGAGAACGTTTCCCAGCTGCAGAGTCAGACGACAGCTATGTCACAATGTCACATGATGCACGAAACAATATGGATTATCAACCCTCTGGAAACATCTCCTGCTGCTGCTGCTGCTCTACGTGACCACAGGAGGGTGCTATTGACTCGAGCTCAGACACAGATCACCATGTTCATATCTCAAAAACTAAAACATTTTCATCCAGATAACTTATGAACAGTCAAGACACATTATCATTATTATTCTTTCTGAAACTTGTTCTGCTGCTGAAATCATGAGAAACGTGACTTGACTGAGGCGACACAAAGTAAAATTAGCCCGAGTGTGTTTGTCAGGAAATACCTACACATCTGATAGGTGGGCTGTTGTTTCCATATAAGGAGGCCGCTTCCTGACCTCTGTTAATAAATGTCCTGTCGGGAGGTTTAATGCGTCTGTGGGAACCGGAGAGAGAAGTCTGTTTGTGCTCTGGTTTCCACACTGACACACCTCCGCACACAGGAACAACCACACTGAGGTGAATTTATGACTCTGATACCAAAACATCAGCTTCATTAACGAAGCAGGAAACTGAGCGGCTCAGATTCAGTTTGAATCAAATTCAAATCGTCCTCGAAGGAAAAACTCCAGGATTTTTGATTGTAAATAAACAGTTGAGCAGGAAACAGCTGCTGCATCGTTTCAATGTTAAACTGCTGCGTTCGGGTTGATTAACATGAACGTTTGTGTGATTTTCAGATTTAAACCTGTGGTTGATCCTGATGAATTATCTCAGACCGTCGATGACGCGTGTTTTTGTCTCTCGATAGAAATCGACACACACTCAGTGTGAATCTGCTGCATCATTCACGGCTGCACACTTTTCCACCGTGTCCTCGGGGCAGATCCGTTTACAGCGCCAAGCTGTCGTCTGGACCGTGGACGCATCGATTGGGCTCATGTTTCTGCTGCTGCTGCGATGACGCCCTGCGGCAAAGATCAGAAGCTAATGTCGGACTTAACGAGCGCCGCTGCCCGACTCGCTCACAGGCCGGACGAGGCACAAATCACACAGCAGCTACAGACGGAAACAACGGAGAGGAGACAGTGTGTGTAACATGTGAGGGGCCTGAAACAAGAGAACAGTGTGTGAGTGTGTGTGTGTGTGTGTGTGTGAGTGTGTGTGAGTGTGTGTGTGTGTGTGTGTGTTTGTGTGTGAGTGTGTGTGATAAGAAGCTTACATCAGGACCTGGTGAGATAAAGTTGTTGTGTAAGAACTTTTTATCTGGAACAAAAGTAATCACATGAACATGATGCAAACTACAGTGAAGTGAATCACATTGATCGCCCCCTGGTGTCTGGCTGCAGTATAGCTCATAAAACTCCTCCATGTTAGCAGATGGGACATGAACCAAACCAAGAACTCAAAGTTGTCACTGGTGTTTCTGTCGTTTCAGCTCGTTCTTATCTCACTGATGAATTCGTTTTTTTAAATTAGACGTCATGATTGACAGCTGAGACTGACTCCTGATTGGTGGAAAGTATGTATGGGCGGGATCTCGATACCTCTGCACCCCTCTCGATCACTACTCCACAGACCACGACTGCACACGATGGCTGACGCGTCGTCTCAGTCAATGTTTGGGTCAAATTCTTTTCTCATAAAACTGTGTTCACAAAATGCAAAGTCAGATTGACCTTTGACCTTCGTCCACCAAAATCAGTCCAGGTGATAGTCTGTGCCACAGCTCGGTGCTGAAATCAACTGAACAACACTAGAGATTCATTCCATCATCTCTCTCCACCTGCTTCATATCTCCAGGTTCATCCGTGATAAGAATCACAAGCTGCAGGTCAAACCTCCTGCCCTGCTGCACTTCGACCGCTCGTCAGCTCCAGCTGTTTCCTCCGTCCGCTGCAGAAACAAACTGAAGAACTCAACTTGTAAAAAACCTGCTGCCAAAAACCAACAAGGAAAAATCATTCAGGTCAGTTAATTTTCTCAGGCGGCAAAAAGAACCTGAAGAGCTCATTCTTCCACCAGGGCCCGACTAAGGCCCACCTTCAGGTGCAGTACAGTACTACAGTACTACACAGTACTACAGTACTTCACAGTACTACAGTACTACACACTATCCAATTATCCAACAAAGTGTTTTCACTCTGCAAATGAACAGAACCATGGTTCAGTTTGATCCAGACCCAGAACACCACCGCTCACATGGACCGAACAAGACCGGACTGTTTTCATAAAACACAACAGACTCACTCCTCCGACAGTCGTGAGCTGAACCGACATAACCGGGAGACAAATGTCAGCGACGCTCGTGGACTCACCTCGGCCGTCGTTCTGCATGTCGGAGAGGATCTGGGCGTAGTTGATCGGTGGTTGGTTCTCCTCGAACACTATTTCCGCGAGGGTGATGTTGATGTTCTTCATCTCCATGTACAAACCCTCCACAGCGAAGTAATATGGCCGATCGTCCACCTTGTTGTCGCTGAAGATCAGCATCAAATGCTCCCGCCAACCAAAGTGCTCGCAGATCTGCAGGGCGAACTTCCCGAGCTTTTTGTGGGTGGGGCCTGTGTTGGTGATGGACCGGTAAACTCCACCGTAAAAGGCCACAGCTGGAGCGCCCGCTGTTACCATGGGAACATCCCAGTGGGTGGTGAAGAGACCAACAGGGGAGGAGGTGTAGGAACAGCCAGGCCCAATGAAAGCCCACGGGTCGTGAGCGAATTTAAGGTCTACAGCCATGAGCGGGGCGATGGACTCGGAGCAGATGCCATCTTTGTCTTCGCTGTTCTTGAAGGCGTAGGTGAGGTGGTGGTCGGGGAGCAGGGTGGGGTCGGCGTTAACGGTTTGAACAGCCCGCTCCAGGGCGGGACCAATGCGAGGCCAAGCCCACGAGTAGTTTGTGTTGCTCTGTGGTAAAATGACGGCCAACGTGATGTTTTGGGTCGCCGGGCGTTCGTGGTGCCCTCGAGTTTGACGTCTCAAGCTGCGGTGACGAGACGATCGCCCGGTGACCGGTGTCAGGACCAGCAGGACCAGCAGGAGGGTGGCGCCCTCCTTCCAGTAGGTCATCCTCCGTCCCAGCAGGTAGTCCACTTCCACCACAGATGAATAATTGATCTCTGAACTGTGAGAAGACACAAGGGAGACGTTAACAAAACACGTCCTGCAAATTGAGTTTAAACTTCATCTTATTACTGATCTAATAAAATCTCCAGGACACTGAGACCTGCTTCAGTTCGTCACGGTTGAGTTCACACTATTAATTTTGTCCTCATCAGTCCTGAGGGGCCTTTGTTGCTTTAGGAGTCCTGAGAGAAAAACTCCCCGAAGCTGGAAAACGAGTTTCCTGCCGCCACCTCACACGGGTCACAGCGAGCGACTCACTGGACGTCATCGTGTGTTTCAGCAATTCAAAGTCTCAGAACACGAAAAACATCCAGAAAAGAATCCACAGATTTCACTGAGGGACCACGTCTCTATATTTATATATATATATAATATATTATATAGAACCATATATTTATATATATATAATATATTATATAGAACCATATATTTATATATATAATAATATATTATATAGAACCATATATTTATATATAATAATATATTATATAGAACCATATATTTATATATAATAATATATTATATAGAACCATATATTTAAATATATAATATATTATATAGAACCATATATTTATATATATATAATATATTATATAGAACCATATATTTATATATATAATAATATATTATATAGAACCATATATTTATATATAATAATATATTATATAGAACCATATATTTATATATATAATAATATATTATATAGAACCATATATTTATATATAATAATATATTATATAGAACCATATATTTATATATATATAATATATTATATAGAACCATATATTTATATATATAATAATATTATACTGGAACATAGGAAACATTCACATATTCAAACTAAGGACAGTTTCTACATATGTTACATCCTACGTCACATTGTTTATCTTTAATCGACGGATCTACGTCGATGGGGGGGCTGAGGAAATAATGACCACACACACACACACACACACACACACACACACACACACTCAATTATCTTTTAATTACTTAATTTAAATCAAAGCACTGATGAAGAAGATGAACCAATCAGAACTTGTGTACCTCAGCTGCTCTCACGGTTCTGATCCATCTTCTCTGGAACTTTCACTGAAACACGAGAGTGGAGTCTCCACCGCCGAGCTCCTGCTCCTGCTCCCGGTCCTGCTCCTGCTCCCGGTCCTGCTCCCGGTCCCGGTCCCGGTCCTGCTCCTGCTCCTGCTCCTGCTCCCGGTCCTGCTCCTGCTCCCGGTCCCGGTCCTGCTCCTGCTCCTGCTCCCGGTCCTGCTCCTGCTCCCGGTCCTGCTGCTGCTCCCGGTCCTGCTCCTGCTCACGGTCCCGGTCCTGCTCCTGCTCCTGCTCCCGGTCCTGCTCCTGCTCCCGGTCCTGCTGCTGCTCCCGGTCCTGCTCCTGCTCACGGTCCCGGTCCTGCTCCTGCTCCCGGTCCCGGTCCCGGTCCCGGTCTCGTGAGTCTTCAGTTCCGTGTTAAAGTTAATGAAACTGGTCCACGAGTCAAAGTGTCCATCGCGTCTTCACGTGCTCGCGCTCCGTTGAACGCGCGCAGACTTTGCGTCAGAGCGAGATTTTCTCCGCAGAAGAGACTCAGGTGGAGGAGAAGCTGCTCAGTGCTGCTCCCAGCGGCCACACAGGTCACTACACTCCCTCTCTCTCTCCCTCTCTCTCTCTCTCTCTCTCTCTCTCTCTCTCTCTCTCTCCCTCCCTCTCTCTCTCTCTCTGGGTGGCAGAGGGAGGAGATGAGGGGAGAAGGAGGAAGGAAGGAAGGAAAGAGAGCAGGAGGGAAAGAGAGGAGGAGGGAAAGAGAGGGACAATTAAAGGAGGGGTGGTTTATTATTTTTAAAATGTTTTATTATGTTTGGTTTAGTTTATTCTGTCTTAATGGTTTTTTATTTACAAACAAAAAGACAAAAGCACAAAGTTCATCATTTGATTTTCAAAGAGAAAATATAAAAATATTGATGTTTTAAAAATGAGGAAAAATAAAAAACATTCAGGACGAAGTGAGATCTGAAAACAACAAACAACAAACAGGAATAAACAAATAAACAAATATAGAAAATAAAAATGAGGCGTCGTTAAATTATCTGACTGCACATTCACCAAAGTGTGTGTGTGTGTGTGTGTGTGTGTGTGTGTGTGTGTGTGTGTGTGTGTGAACTGTGATCAGCTGCAGTAAACTGAGCAGCAGCACTTACCCTCCCCCACCGTGTTTTCCTGACATTAGATTTTATGGCTGCGTTATCGTCCGGCAGGTTGAGGATTATCTCGTTCCCTCTCAAACACTTCACACGCCAATAAAAGCAAATGCCAACACAATTTGAAATATCACGAGATCATTAATTCCTGCTGTAAAAAAATGGAAATATGTAAACATGATCCCACGTTCACGTCTGAACGCTGAGTCCAGAAACTCCTTCATCCTGCAGCTCCTCTCAGTCCTCACTTATCATGTGTCTGCTGGTTGGAGGAGGAACAAGATTCCAGTGATGTGATAAATATCAACGCTTGTTGTCTGGAAGGTTCTATACAAATAAACTTTACAGTTGTTATCACTGTTTTTATTGTGTTGCTCTATGACTCACAGTTTTTGTGTAACTCTGTTTCACTAAATGTGACATGATTTAAAAACTGTCGCAGGAAACATGGAAACTAAATGAGTTTAAAGTCTGAGCTGTCGGGACACGAAGCTTCACTCAGGAGCGTCTCACACAGGAGACGTTCAGAACGAGAAACATCAATGATGGATGTGTCTCCAGGCGGCGTCGTCCTCCTGGAGACACGAAGGACACAGGACGTCTCTTCAACCAGAAAACCTTCTCACTGATGACATCCACTGACTGTTAGTTTTGGTCACGTTGAATCAGAATTATAAAAGTGATTCATTTCAGACTTGTAAAGAGTTTTGATTAACTTTGTCACATGTCATTCAAAACAACATACGTGTAACATACAAAACACACGCAGACAAACACGCAAACGTGCAGAAAAATAAAAGAAAGGAAACGACATGGTGGCGTCCAAAAGTGAAGCCACAGTGTCGTCATCGCTCGCTGTGGATTTTTCAGACATTTTACCAGAAAGATCCGAAATAAGTGACTCAGACGTTTGTTTTCATTCACAGAACACGTCAGGAACACGTCAGGAACACGTCAGGAACACGTCAGGGCTTCAGATCATGTGTGAATAAATATTGTTTCTAGTTTGACTTTTCTTATAACTTGTTTCCACAGTTTTTTAATGTTAATCATTCGATCATAATGAGACAAATCAAGCATCCGTCACCAGCCTCCATCTTCTCTGTCTCCAGCGTTGACATCATCAGTTCACGTTCCGTCTGCTGTGAGTGTCATCCATCTTTAATCAGGAGCTTCACTGTTCTTTCCCTCCTTTGTGAATCGCTGCCATTTCCACAGGAAGAGGAAATGACCCCCTTCAGCTTGTTCTCGTCAATTATTCAACACAAAAGAATCTAAATATTCAAAAAGCTGCATGAGCAGAAGAAGCTCTCACTGATTTACAGTTTTCACGACTTCAGCCTTTCCTCTGTGAAAACGTTTCCTGGCTCCGACACCGTCTGTGAAGCTTCAGCACGTTCACTGATTCTCACAGAAGAACTCAGGAATCAGTCTCTATGTTAACTTGAGCTCCAGGGTTTCACTGATTCCTCCAGGAACAATTCATGGATCTAAATATTCAGAACGATATTTATGAGTGTGTGTGACACAAGTGTTTTAAAATTTAGAATAACGACGTCATCCTTCTGTTCCTCAGACATAATACGACGTGATGGCTGAAGCTGCCGGTCGCCACCTTCACCTCCACGGCCTTTTAACAAAACATCCATCCATCAGTAACCAATAACAATAACCGTGTAAGTGTCAACTCTCCCGACTCGCTCGTCTGATTGAGGCTGAGAGGTTGAAAGTGTCGCACTCATCAGGTTGAGTAAAACAACAACAACCATCCAACCATAAGAAGAAGAAGAAGAAAGAAAAGAAGTGTCTATAATATAGAAAACAGATTAAACAGGAAGCAGCTGTGGGACAACAAATCCTCACTTTAAACTTTTTCTTCTGCATCATCGTGTTTGTATTTTGTGAAATGTTTAGAAAGTCTTTGTTTCTAGAACCTGATGCAGCTTCTCTGGGTCCGTTTCTCTAAATCCTCTCGTGAGCCTGAACCATAGAATTCATATAAAGAACCGACGAGCTGCACGACACGACGAGGAAAATACATCCATGTGAGAGGAGGGAGGTGAAGAGGAGGGAGGTGAAGAGGAGCAGTGATGAGAGGAGCAGTGATGAGAGGAGCAGTGATGAGAGGAGCAGTGATGAGAGGAGCAGTGATGAGAGGAGCAGTGATGAGAGGAGCAGTGATGAAGAGGAGGGAGGTGAAGAGGAGCAGTGATGAGAGGAGCAGTGATGAGAGGAGCAGTGATGAGAGGAGCAGTGATGAAGAGGAGGGAGGTGAAGAGGAGCAGTGATGAGAGGAGCAGTGATGAAGAGGAGGGAGGTGAAGAGGAGCAGTGATGAGAGGAGGGAGGTGAAGAGGAGGGAGGTGAAGAGGAGCAGTGATGAGAGGAGCAGTGATGAAGAGGAGGGAGGTGAAGAGGAGCAGTGATGAGAGGAGGGAGATGAAGAGGAGGGAGGTGAAGAGGAGCAGTGATGAGAGGAGGGAGATGAAGAGGAGGGAGGTGAAGAGGAGCAGTGATGAGAGGAGGGAGATGAAGAGGAGGGAGGTGAAGAGGAGGGAGGTGAAGGTGACTCCATTAACACCCAGAGCTCATCAACAGAAAATGTCAGGAGCTTCAGCTGGAGAACGATTCTTTGACCTCTGCACCTAAAATTTCATGATCTTCATCTCCACTGCCCCCTGGTGTCTGGCTGCAGTATAGCTCATGAACCTCCTCCTCCATGTTAGCAGATGGGACATGAACCAAACTAAAAAAATCGAAGCAAACGTTAAATAAATGTTTGTAAAGATGTTTCTGCCGTTCAGCTCATTCTCATCTCTCTGGTCAAGTTTCTGATCAGTTTGGTTCAATCAGTTATTTGATGATGTAAAATGATTGACAGCTGACACTGACTCCTGGTTGGTCGACAAACTCTGATCACTAATGACATCATCACCACAAACGACAGCGTTCGTGTCCACGTCCGTCTTTATTGAGTCTGTGATAAAACACGTCGTGCAAATAAAAGAACATTTGATCATCACTGAGAAGCAGCAGAAGAGAAACACGAACTGAAGAATGAACTTTGTAAATGTTTCAGAAGAGATTCAGAAAAGATCACAACGAAGAAGATGTTCTTTAATTCTAAGATCGAATTATTTATATTAATGCAGTAAACGAATGTGTCTCTTTTCAAAATGAACAGAAAGAAACAAAGAGGATTCTGCTCCAACATTAATGGATCAATTCATAAACTTTTTCATCATGTTAATGGAAATAAATTAATTGAATCCACTTAGTGACGCCTGATAACGACCAACAACTCGTTCAGAGGGAACTTTTGTTTTTTAAAAACATTCAAACAGAATAATTACAAATTCATTTAATTCACAAAATATTCAACATTATTGATAAAAAAGCCAAAGTCGGGTCGTTAAAATCAAGTTTTTTCAGCCATAGAATCCTGCAGAGCTGGAGCGGCCCAGCAGAGGGCGCCGTGTCTGTACAAGAGACAATGACGTTACTTTGAGTGAAAATCAACGTAAAATAAAAACTCTGCATGTGGATGATCCGAAGGAACAACGGGACATTTAACGTGGTTTCTATTGTTGTCGTTGGACAGAGACAGGCTAGCTGTTTCCAGTCTCCGCTCTTAACGCTAAGCTAACGGTCTCCAGGCTCTGGCGGTGGTGTCGTTCTTCTGCTGTCAAAACGTACGAACTTTTCCTTTAAGCAAAGATCAAACCAGTTTTTATCGAGCAGAACCCGGGCGGCCATGTTTGTCTCATTGTTTCCCATCAGACCTTTTTCCAACAGACCTCAGCTGATGCTAATCAACTGATCAGAGCGCCCCCTGCTGGTTATGTTTTTACAGCTTGTAACAAAGCGTAACTCAGTCGCCTTCAGCCGTCATGAACAAAACTTGGACGAGCTCGACATCCAACCTGAAAGTTTGTCTACATCTCGTCGGCGTGCGCCGGTTTGACCGCGTCGCGGCTTTTCTCTCTCGCCGCGGTCGGCTCCGCAACAAGAGCCGAGCTGTTCCCTTTCTGCCCCCCCCCCTGGGCTGGACCGACTACATCCGGATTTTCAGCGTTTTCTATTGGTTCTTGGGGGACAGGCGCCGCTCCCTGTGGGCGCCCTGATTGGCTGAGAGCCGACGGTGGTGACGAGGAGTCAGACTGAACCGCCGGACTCTCAATCCCACCTGCCACCGACTGGGGGGAGGAGGAGGAGGAGGAGGAGGAGGAGGAGGAGGAGGAGGAGGAGGAGGGGTCTGTCAGGATATTTCTGGAAATAACTGGAAAATAAAAAATCCATTTACACTTTGTTTGTGTGGAAAGATGAAAAATGGAGTAAAATGACAAAACATGAAGTGATGTCGACAGAAACCAACCTCCTGTCGGTCTGTAGTCGTCGTCCACTGAGGCGTCGCGGCGAAACGGACTGAAACTCGGCAAAATGATGAGACCGAGAGAGACGAGGATGATCTGACAACACAGAGTCGTGTTTCCATGAATTCATAGGACATTACATTATTATTGGACAAACACACACACACACACACACACACACACACACACACACACACACACACACACACACACACACACACACACACCTACCAGTAAGCAGGTGCTGGTCTGGGCTCCTTTACTGACCGTCTGTTTGATCAGAGACTGGAGTTGTCGAAGTTGAGACAGAAGAGATCTGAACAGGAAACACATCAACTTTACTCATGCAGACAAATCTAAAATCAAAAGTACGTCAACCAATCAACGACCTTCAGGATATTTTTCAAGAAATCATGATCAGTATCCGCCCGTCAACAACGCCATCTTATTCTAATCTTATCTTAACCCGATCTTAATCTTATTTTAATTTTATTTTAAATTTATCTTAATTTTATCATCCTCAGTGAAACAGGAAACTGTATCTGGGGATTTTAACCCAGTTTGTCCAAAAGCTGAAACTTTGCCTCTGAATAATTCCACATGTAGTTTAGTAGCATCAGTCGCTGCTGAAGTCTGTGACTGGAGCTGAAAACAAACACAACAGCGCCCTCTGCTGCTCACAGAGGGAAACTGTCTCTGCTCATCTCCTCTATTTATATATATATATTATAATCAATGAAGATGTGATCATACATGTTTCGTTTCTCCAGCTGCTCCACTGTCCTCTGCAGCTCCTTGTTCTGTGCCGAGCACGCTGCCGCCCTGACACACACACACACACACACACACACACACACACACACACACACACACACACACATACACACACACACACACACACAAAATGATAATTAAAAATCTCCTCTGCTGCCACAAGACGATCACTCGTCCACTGAAGCAGAGACGTTGGTTCAGAATCCGTCTCCTCCTGATGAACTGTCATCGTCACTATGAGCCGGTGGAAGTGTAAATAAAGATGGACGACCCGTGGCGAGGACTCACAGTAACAGTGCGTCTTTGAACACTTCACAAAGAGCAAAAAACTTCCTGTGAGTGGATCTGATCTGAAATCGAACCGGCGGTCGTTCCTCGTACCTGCCCTCCAGTCCGTCGATGTACTCCTTCCTCCTGCGGCGGCTGTCCTGAGCCGACTGCTTGTTGCGGATTTTCCTCCGAACTTTCTTCAGGATTCTTTCCTCTGCCTGGAAACAAAGTTTAGTCAAAGTTTGTCCTCGTCAGCCTTTGTCTCTCACTCTGTCACGTCTGTCAACTGATGGAGGACGGGTCGGGTCTGACCTTGGTGAGAGGAAGGTTGTTGGGCAGAGAAACTCCTTCCTGGTTCAGCAGCTTCTGCTCCTCCTCCGTCAGCTGAAGCTCGGAATACAACTGCAACAGCAGAAGAAGAGTCGGTCCTCCAGGTCAAACTCAGGCTCTGAGCGTCACGTCATCAAAATGTCTCCTCATACAATTATTCAGAAACCCTCACCAGGCCGTCGTCAGAGCTCTGAGGATCCACGAGAGCCAGGCTGCTGTCGAGGCGAGACGCGGTGACCACGGGAAGCTCGTTCACGATGCACGAGTCTGAAAACAACACCTGGGAGCTCCACTCATCTGCAGGAGGGAGACGCAGGAAGTTACATCATCAACACGCCGGTTTTTTATAGATTATTGAACATGAAGAAAAAACACATAAACAACTAATTCTGTTCATATGATGTTCATGTATTAGTGTAGAACCCTGTGACCTCACCGAGCTCGATAGAGATCACATTCTCTTGTCCAGGCTCCGCCTTCACACCTCCCAGCCCACTGATGTCATAAACCACCTGGTACACGGTTGAAGGGGTCGGCTGGGTGGTCGCCCCTGTCACCACGGCAACATGACTCTCCGCGACAGGATCCTCAGAGATGCCGCTGTCGCTCTCGGAAGATGTGTCTGCGGTCGGTCCGCTGCGGAACACCTCGTTTGGGTCGACGCCGTGGAACACGTCCTCTGATTCGCTGTCGTGATTCACCGTCGCCTGAGACAAAGCCAGAGCATCGGGTTTAAGACATTCACACATCGATACGTCACCGGCTCCGACTGTCGCAGAGGTGCAGGTCACTCACACAGTCGGGGTCCACCGCCCAGTCCTGCAGGGGTTTCTCCGAGCCACCGTACACCAGCTCGGAGCAGAACGGAGCATCGAGCTGCCAGCTGTCTGCCGCCATGCCGCCGCCGATAAACAGCTCCCCGCCCTCTGCATCCATCACCTGAAGACACAAAATCCAGACGTTCGGTACAGACACTTTCCAAAGGTCAACGAAGTTCCGACTGAAACAATCCAACAACTACTGAATCCTGCAGACGTTACTGATGGATTCTGGGTATTCAGGACTCCGTTCCTCTATCAGACGTTTGAGGACGAGACTGAGGGTTTGAACAAGCTTCAGTGTGAAGACTGTCTCTTGTTCAAACATGAGGAGGTTATCACAAGAGGTAGACGTGCAAGGTGTGTGTGTGTTTGTGTGTGTGTCTGTGTGTGTGTGTGTGTCTGTGTGTGTGTGTGTCTGTGTGTGTGTGTCTGTGTGTGTGTGTGTGTGTTTGTGTCTGTGTGTGTGTGTGTGTCTCATATCTAACACAGTAAAAGTAAACACGACACAAACTGAACACCAGAATCTGACAAACCCAGGTGACGAAAGACTGGAGGAGGATATCCTGGTGAGTACACACACACACACACACACACACACGCACACACACACTCTGACTAGAAACCTGAGAAGCTGCTGAACGTGTTTCTAGTTTCCTTTCTCTTCTTACAAACATTATTCACGCAGCAAAACCTGAACCTTAACATTCCAGTGCATCACATCACTTTATATTAAAGTACATATAACTAAGTACATTAACTTACGTACTGTACTTTTAAATTCATGATACCTAACACACTGCATAGTGAACTCTTTTTACTGCACATTTATCTGATATGAAGTTGCAGATTACTTCGATAACAAAGTACATTTAAATCATGATTCAAGTATAAACCTCTGGTGATGATGTCAGAGTCTCAGTCGTGATCGTGGAGTCGAGGTCCCGACGACACAAACAGAGAAAGTGGAAAAAATCTTCCTGGATCCGGATCCACACCTAAATGGAACCAGTTCTTCTTTGGGTCAGTATTTATAGATTCGATATGTTTTGATAAATGTACTAATTTCACTTTCATTACTGACTCAAACACATGTGTGTACAAATGTCAGTAGTTTGTGTTGATTGTATGAATACATTAGTTTTTGTATTATAACTTTTACAAACACAAAGTAGTACAGTGTGTATCAGTGTGTATCTGTGTGTATCTGTGTGTATCAGTGTGTATCTGTGTGTATCTGTGTGTATCTGTGTGTATCTGTGTGTATCAGTGTGTATCTGTGTGTATCTGTGTGTATCAGTGTGTATCTGTGTGTATCAGTGTGTATCTGTGTGTATCTGTGTGTATCAGTGTGTATCTGTGTGTATCAGTGTGTATCTGTGTGTATCAGTGTGTATCTGTGTGTATCAGTGTGTATCTGTGTGTATAAATATATGAACCAGGTCAAAGTGTCTCTGACTTGGTTGAATCCAGAAGTTGGACAATGAGCGGATCAACACGAGCGAACTTACCGTCACCTCTCTCTCTCTCTCTCTCTCTCTCTCTGTGTGTGTGTGTGTGTGGCCGGTTCCGGTTCACGGTGTCCGGTTCTTCATCACACAGCGGCCCAGCACGGAGCTCTGTTCCGGGCACCGTCAGCTCAGAGCCGCCGGCGGTGGAGCCTCCAGTTCCGGGTCGAGTCTCAACAACGTCACGGTTTGTTTCTCCGAGTCTCCTCCACCCGAGCTGCGAGAAGACCCGCCCCCTGCCCTGCCTCTGATTGGTTGGAGTGAGGTAAGCAGAGCGGTGATTGGATAGTCAGAATCAAAACACGAGGGTGAACCAATCAGAGACAGGGATCCTTCTTCTTCTTCTTCTACACCAAACACCTGAGTAATTCTCAGCGATGCTGCCCCCTACTGTCTGTTAATGTTACTGCGCCCAACTCTTAAACGTCCAGTGTGAAACTTTCAGGTGAAACAATGAAGAAGAATCCTCATGATGTTTTCACTCGTTCACTTCATCGAGATTACATGAATTATAGTTTTCTTTCCCCCAGAAAATACTTTATATTTAAGTACTTTATATTTAAATACTTTATATTTAAATACTTTATATTTACATGCTTTATATTTAAATATTTTATATTTAAATACTTTATATTTACATGGAGGGGACCCTCTCTATGGAGGCCTCCATGTTTTTTACGTCCAGACTGAACAAACTAAAACCTTTTGAGTTTTTATAACGACTGAAGCTGCCACAGGTTCTTCTTCATGTTTGGAAGGAGAGGGGGAGGGGTGTTCAGCTGCAACATGACACTTCACCACTAGATGTCACTAAACTCTTCACACTGAACCTTTACCTTAAACCTAAAACACTTTAACACCTTAAGATTTCATGGTTGACATTAAGAGGACTTGATGTTTGTCCCCATCACGTCAGTGTGAATAGATTTCAGTCCCACAACATTAAAACCTCTGCAGACAGAAAATAGGCCTCATGATGTTGCCTCTTTTTTTTTTATAACTTTCACTAATGTCCAGGTTAAATGAAGAACTGTGACTCAAACAACATTAAGACTGTTTTGTTAAAAAAGGTAGAATTTTAATCAGTAAGTAAACGACTCTGTTAATTTATGAACGTGAAAAGTGTAAATGATGTTTGACAGAGAATAACCAAGGAAACGAACAAATCAAAAATCCACAATAAAAAAGTTTGACAGTTTCAGCTACAAGACAATTAATCAAAATGTGTAAATTCAAAAATAACTTAATCTAATTAGAAATATACAAATTTTAATCCAGAAATAAATGTGAGTCAAAAGCAAAGATCAGGTTTGTAAAAATGTGTTTTAAATGAAAAACAAAACATCTCATGAATTGGTAAATGTCCAAACCACATTTTATTTTGAAAAACTGTTTATTATTTGAAGCCAAATGCATCAAGTCAAATCAGAGAATTAATGAACCTTCAGTTTTCTAACAAAGCAGTTGTTTAATTCTTTTCATGACCTGAAGTTGACTTCACAGAAGAAAACTACACGACAGTTTTTAAAGTTGAAGAAATGTTTGTTTCTCCACTTGCTTGAAAATTTGTCCTTTTTTTATTGATTAAAAAAATATTCCTACTTTGCTTTGGACTCGACCAGAGAGCATAAAAAAGATGAGCACTGTTAATGTGAAACATTCATAATAATAAAAAAACAATCATGTAAAAAACAGCTTTTTATGAAAACAAACAAAACTAATGAAACAAACTTTTCAGTCGTTTCTGCTGAACTCTTTTCTCCCATGAAGTTTCACAGCAACGCGACTTGGTTTCCTGATCTTCATGTGATGAGCTGTGAGAGAACGTTCATAACATCAGACTTCTATATATATATGTGTGTATGTGTATATATATATATATATATATATATATATATATATATATGTGTGTGTGTGTGTGTGTGTTCAGATACTCACAGATTTGACTGTCTGTTTGATGTAGTCCTTTCTGCTGGTCAGGTCGTGTTCTGGGAAAGTGTCAAACACCTGAAAGTGTTTTAATTTTATGATTTATTTAAAAATGAATTTCATACGTTCAGGATGTAAAGATAACTCAGCTCCGTTCTCCTGTGAGCGGAGGCGGCCTCTCACCCTCTGACAGATCTGTTTCATGGTCATCTCCTCCAGATTCGCCTCCTTCAGCAAACTCTGGACCGTCTCCTTCAGCTGTTCGTCGGTCGGTGCTTTCTGGATCATCTTGATGAGCGGCTCGTCGTCTTCTGAACTGTCGTCTGCTGCACGTGGAAATTGTCCGTTACTTACACTGACAGCTGATTCACCCAGTCTCCTCTTTTCTATCAGCAGGCAGATGATTAACTTTAGTTAGATGAGATCCACCTCACCTGTGTTTGTGTTGTTTTTGCTGTTGCTGCTGCTGTCGGCCTTCTTTGTTTTGGCCGCAGGTTTTGTCAGAGCAGACTTCTTCTTTTTGGGCTGTTTAAAAAAAAAGAAGTTCTTTATTCAACTGAAAAAACCTTGTGGGTGCAGCGTCACTGCAGTGGTAGACGTCAGGGCGGCGCAGAGACAATGAGTTATACAAACAAAGTTTTACCTTCTCTTCAGGTTCGCTGTCGGACTCTGACTCGTCTGAAACGTCCTTCTTCGCTCTCTTTTTAGGAGGACCCGTCTTCTTTGCTGACGCCCTTTGTCTTTTCACTGGTGCTGATTTTTTTGATGCACTCTTCCCTCTGCTCGACTCTGATTTCGAAGACTGACACAAAAAAGTTTGTAGATTAAAAACCAACATGGAAAACTGAATGAAACAGTGCAGAACACAAAGATATTCAATTTACTGTCACTAAACTAAAACACAATAAAAATGAACTTTCTCTCTTGAAAATGAATTTAAATAATTGGTTAAATTTCACAATAATTGTTGATTAATATCGTGTTGATCTGTTCAGATCCTGATCGTTCCAGACTCAGCTGAGTCACAGCTGATTCATCAGAAACACCAGGTTCCAGTTTTGTGCTTTGGTCAGAAAATCTCACATCATCATCATCGTCCTCCTCTTCGTCTGCAGAATGCTCCGACTTGTCGGACTGGTCCTCCTCTTTCTCTGTCAGTTTCTCCTCCGTGTCTGATCCCTCAGCCTCAGCCGACGCCCCCACCTTCTCATCCTCCTCCTCATCATCGTCGTCGCTGCTCGAGTCCATGACGATGGCTTTGGACTTGCTTCCTGCTTTGGACTTTTTGGGACTAGACGACGAGCTCTTGGGTTTGGATTTGCTCTTTTTCTTGGTATTTGTCTTCGAGTTGTCGTCCGACAGTTTCTTCTTTGATTTCCTCTTCTTCTTCACAGGGAGACGCTGCCGAGAGACAAACAGAAGCTTCAGAATCTAAACTTTAAGATAAGATAACATTGACCTGACTTCATTGAAATTAAATGTGTTTCATCATAAGAAAATAAAAACTCTCTTTATGTATCATGTCGTTAACAAACAATGATTGCTGCAGTTCACCTTCCCGCTGTTTTTCGGTGCAATGAGGAAATTCATGATCCTGTCGACCAGATCGATGTGAGTTCCCTTCTTCTCCAGATCCAAAACACCACAGACAACTTTCAGCTTTGTGTTGGTGAAATTTGAATTTCTGCATCGAAAGAACAGAAGAAAACATGCAGCTCGTTGTTCACCTTCAGCAATTGAAAAAAAAAGGTTTAAACAGTTTAGACAGCGGCAGCTCTTCTGGTTCAGGAAGCAGAGGATCATGGGTAATCTGAATCTATATGAAAACCACTTCCAACAGGATTAATCCTCATGTGTGTCTGCGGAGGGACGTTGTTCTTCATCCTGCTGAACTGACAGAAAGAACTAAAGAAAACACTGGAGCTCACTGAACCTGGGATTCAACCAGGTGACACGTTTCTACAAAGAAACTTACTTGAGGAGTTTTTCTCGTTTTTTGATGTATTGTTCACTGTCGGCATCAAAACCAAACCCGTTAAACAGACGCAAGTTCTTCTTTATTGTGGCGATCTGTTGAGAGAGCAGAGAGATCATCAGAGACTGGGACTGAGAGTGACCGAAGGTGAAAAGGTTTCATCTCGACGGCTGCGGATGTTCCAACCTTTCCTGGTCGGTCGAACAGGATGGTGTGAAGAGGCTTCAGATCCGCCGGCTTCATCTTGATGAGCTTGAAGCTGGTGCGTGGAATGTCTCCTAACTTATCTCCGCTACCTGAGAAGATGTGAAGTCAACCAGCCTGCAGTGATACATCTGTAAATATAGCTCATCTTTAAATAACACATTTTCATATCCAGGAATGAAGCCGAGTCTTTCGTAGTTGAATATTCACCGTCTCCAATCTTGAGCTTCTCCATTTGCTTGGGTGCCTGGAAATCGAGCCTCTCGACCATTTTCTTTGGCCGCTTGCCCTCAATGATGTCACCAACAACTGGAACGAGAATGAAAGAAAAGAATGTAAACAACAGAGGTGTTCCAAAAGTAATATCAGCATCTGATACTGCCAGAGGGCGAGTCGGCCATTAGCGAGTATGTGAAACTGCAGTTCCCCCCCCAGAAATCACTTCTTCTTCACTGCTCCAAAAACAGCAGCTGCGGTTCACTGCCACTGGCCAGCACTGCTTTTAGAGGGAGAAGAAGTTTTATATCTCCCAGACATCTGAGCCACAGACCGTGAACTAGTGACAGCACCTGTATGAACGGATGAATGAATCATCCCGGTCAAACACAGAGTGTGTTTCAAAGTGGCATTACAGATTTAACCACCACAGAAGAATCTCATCAGGTGTGAGTCCAACGTCTCTTTACCGGGTGCTTTGACTCGACTTTTATTCAGACTCGAGGGGTCTTTCTGTGACGTCTCCTGCTGGTCCTCCACCTCCTCCTCTGACACCGCAGAGCTGTCCATTGCTTCCTCCACCACTTCACTCATGTCTGCGGGCCTCGGTCCGTCTGGGTGTCAGCGTGTCCTGACGGGAGGAGGACAGACGTGTTTACAGAGACTTTTATCCACATGTGTAGAAACAACGACACTGTTGATTTCATTGACAGAAATAACAAGTTCTCTGTAGACTGTAAATTAAAGTCTACAGAGAACTTGTTCTACAGGTGTGTCAGCGACCGGTCGCACAGAGGCAGCGTGTTTGACCTCTTGTTAAGGACAAGTATTATCTAAATATTAAATATTAGAAGAATAATTTGACAGCCAACAAAAACTCAACTCAACACTCGATCAGTGTTGTTCAACTAAATCATTGTAAGTCAAATATCCATTATCAGCATTTTCCATCAGCATCAGCTTTTGTTTGCTTTCTCAGTTCTTTGTGTGAAGTGTCTCTGACCATTGAGAAGAACTGAATCATTCACAAGTATGAATATGAATATATCATTCGCCCTGAGCTCGAGGCTCTTTGGATTATTAACTGGTTATATTATTATTACAGATACAGACAACGGGACATTACAACACGTGTTTCAAATATAATCCTCAGTGACACTAAACAGCATTTTGTTCAAATGTGCTTCAGTTCTCAAAGTAACTGAAGATCTGATCTAACACAGTTTAAACTTTAGACAACAGACAGCTGAAGTTTCTCATTGCAGAGGTCAGTGATTCACCTGCAGAGGAACTGAACAGTTTGGTCTGTTAGCCAGATGCTGAACTCAACAACTGACGTCACACTTCAGTGATCTGAGCACATCACAGTGACGTGATGTCAGAGTGACGTGATGTCAGAGTGACGTGATGTCAGAGTGACGTGATGACTGACAGAGTGACGTGATGTCAGAGTGACGTGATGACTGACAGAGTGACGTGATGACTGACAGAGTGACGTGATGACTGACAGAGTGATGACTGACAGAGTGACGTGATTACTGACAGAGTGACGTGATGTCAGACAGAGTGACGTGATGTCAGAGTGACGTGATGACTGACAGAGTGACGTGATGAATGTCAGAGTGACGTGAAGACTTTCAGAGTGACGTGAAGACTTTCAGAGTGACGTGATGAATGTCAGAGTGACGTGATGACTGACAGAGTGACGTGATGTTAAAGATGAGTTGAAAACGTCATCGAATCATCGAATAACGGAAGTAAACAGCCGGAGCTTGAGTTGAACTTGTAGTTTGGGAACTTGCTGAGTCAGAATCAGTTTACTTTGAGTCTTTGAGTCTGAGGTTTGAGTCTTGACTCCAGAGTTCAGAGGAAACGTTCGCGCTCTTTCTTCTTCACGAGAAACGTCACAGACGATTCGCGCGCTTCAGCTTGATTCCCCGGTTTGAAGCGGTTAGCTCCTGCGTTAGCCCGCCATCACGCTCCGGAGAGAACTACAACTCCCACACTCTCCTCCGTGTCGCTGCGGTGTGAGTGTGTGTGAGCGGCTCACCCGGTGCTGACCGTTTACCGGTGACTCTGAGAAACGAACCCGGCGTCAGTGTGTGTCTGTGCGGAGCTCCGTGCTGTTAGCTCCACGCTGCTAGCCTCCTCCTGCTAACTCCGACTTCTTCTTCTTCTCCTGGAGCTTAACGGCGGTTGTCAAACTACTCATGGGAGCATTAGCGCCACCGCCTGGAGGAGGAGCAGCAGCACAAGTAGACAAGAGATCAAACTTTATTGGTCCTCACAGATGTGACAGCAGCAGATGAACACACCAGAGAAAAGAAACATGAGAAACGAGAATAGAATCAAATAATAGAAAATGTAATAATAACCTTTCACTGTCGTGGTTTGTATAAAGCTTCGATCAGTAAAGTGGCACAGGATGATTGCACGAGCAAGAAGAAAAAACATTTGTACATAAACACAAGTTGGTTATTTTCTGTTAGTAATAGTGCAAATAGTAAAAGTAGAGTACATGACCAGTGCAGTATTTTATTTCCTGATGTTGTAGTCGGTCGTCAGTGGGAATGAAAGAGCGGCTCAGGGCCTCCACAGTGTCGGGATTCTTTTCTTTCCTGTTTCTCTTCAGTAGTTCAGTAGAACATGATGTTTATTCCTAACAAATAGTCTAATTGAATATTTAGCTTTTCGTCTTTTAAATCCCCTCTTTCTTCATTATATTTTTTTACTCCATCAATACATGAGTGACCAATGTTTGCAGTGTTGGGTGTTTGCCTATTTTATAAAGTTTAATCCTGTTTGACTCATACTCTGAGACTTTCTCTCCTCTGCTCCTCTCACCTACATTCTCACTCCCTTCCACCCCCATGTTAGCAGGAACCCATAGAACGGAGATATTCAACCCTCTCTGATATAAATATACATATATTTAATTATTGCATATATAATAATAAAAAAATACAGTTTACATCCTCGGTAAATCATCCCTCAAAAATGTTTCTCTACTACTAATATTTTAATTCTAGTGAAAGGTATTTCATTTTCAAATTCTCTTGTCGACCTCATTCTGACTCTGCTGCTGTAACAACTGTAACCGACCAAAGAAGATGATCTGATCTGATGTGATTATAGACGTGTTAGTT
Organism: Paralichthys olivaceus; assembly: GCF_024713975.1. NCBI lineage: Eukaryota > Metazoa > Chordata > Actinopteri > Pleuronectiformes > Paralichthyidae > Paralichthys > Paralichthys olivaceus. The sequence continues at coordinate 738,154 of NC_091105.1, forward strand.
ACTCTGGTGTGACTGTGACAGAGTCTCTCAAACATTCTGCTTGTTAGTGTTTCACATTTCAAAACTGGAACATGGTTCCAGGAAGCAGCTTTTCAAGACGTTTTCATTTATTCTATTAATTTCATTTTACAGCATCTATTCATTCATCATTTGTGGAGTTCATGTTGACATGTCATTCTGTAAAACACGAGGGAGACACGAAGCTTTCAGATTTGAATCTCCACCTGGACGACGTCCTGTCCGCTCTTTCTGTGTCTCATGTCTCAATCAGACTGGTTCCAGCTCCACAGGCCTGAGCAGCCGCAGGCTCCTTATTCAGACACGTCTGGATAATGAGACGTGGGGGCAGCAGCAGCAGCAGCAGCAGCAGCAGCAGCAGCAGCAGCACCAGCAGCAGCGTCCAGCTGACAGGATGGTGCAGCTGTAATTGTCCCTGGAGAAAAGCATCATGTGGTCAGCCGCCTAAAAAAAGATTCAAACTTCTCCACCTCTCAGACACAGCAGGGAAAAAACAGTGGTTCATTCTGGATTCAGTTAAATATAATTATCTAGATTTTATTTGAAGCATTATCAATACATTGAATTCTACATTCATGGAGAACCTTCTTTAAAACACTATTGATTTTTAGTTTCCAATCTTTCTCGTTGATATGAAGGAACACCGGACTAACACGTGTTTAACCTGTGGAGGTGATTTGCTGCAACATGAGCTGTTTACATGTTGTTTGTTATTTCAATATGGAGGAAATATGGAACACTATTTACAATCATGTATAAAATCCTTTCTATCGTTTCATTTCTTAACATCTATCGTACTCTATCACGTTTCATCTAAAATCGTATCTAACATTGTACCAGATATTCTGACTTTGGTTGAAACATTAATTTGCCCTGGACAGTTGAAATAACATTTGATATATTTGTAAGTGTTCAAATAAAATGTCTTCTGGAACATGAACATTAATCAGAGCAGAAGTGTTGACATATAAAAGGGTTCACAGGGGACACATGGTGGCGCTGTGGCATCAGGGATGTGGAGAAGTGGAGCATCTTTTTAATTCCAGTAAAGTTTGGTTCAGAAAACCATGTTGTTGCCTGGCAGCAGGTTTTTAAAGCGTATGGAGGGTGATTATTGCCACAAGCACAGTGAGAACGAGCTGCAGACGACCTGAGCTGTTGCTCTCACTAAAACGCTCTGATTCAGATTATTCAGAGTTCAGAACTGTCAGTGTAATCAATAAAGTTTTGTTCAATTAGAATTCGTTAAAATGTCGATACATCACGTGAAAAACCAGAAACAGAAATAATTTTATCCCTCTAACAATTGTGTTATGTTCTAACATCTAATAACATCTAATGACTTCCTCAAAGTGAAGCCACAGTGTCTTGATCGCCCCCTGGTGTCATAAACCTCCTCCTCCATGTTAGCAGATGGGACATGGACCAATTAAACTAATCAAAGTAGACGTTAAATAAAAGTTTGTCAAAGATGTTTCTGTCGTTTCAGCTCGTTCTTGTCTCTCTGATGTTTCAGTTTGGTTTAATCAGTTGTTTCATGATGTAAAAACTGTCTCAGCTGTCAATCAATCAATGTCAATCAATGTTTGACGTGATTGGTCAAGTTTGGGACAATCAGATATTTTGGCTTCATTTTTGTACGATGGGCCGAACTGGAGAAGTGTCGTCCATCTTATTATCGTCTGCTGTAGCAACCCGCAAATAGAGCGTCCTCCTTTTTGTGACATTATTCGCCCTCCATACTTTCCTCCACAATATTGTAACCCCCCCCCCCCACCTGAATCACAGAGCAGAGAAGTGATGCTTCAGGAGCTGCTGCCTCCTCCAGACTCCGCTGGTGAAAGGAGACACATCAAACTTTACTCAAACTGTCGTCATTTAGTAAAAACACAGGAGGAAGAGGCTTTGTTTGGATTTCACTTGAGAAAAAGATGCTGAAGATTCTCTAGACCAGGTAAGATCCATCCGTCTACATCAACATGTCTGTCTTTCACCTGATTGTTGACTTATTCATCGAATTTCAGGTGGTTGTAACTGATTCAGTCAAATAATAATGTTTATTTATTATTTATTTAGTTATTTTGCTCTGAGACATTTTATAAAAATAGAAATCCTTTAAAAAAACAAAACAATCCTGCAAAATAAACCACGAGTGAATTTCTCTGTGGATGTTGACTTGAGAAATAATGACTGTCCTGAATCTGTCGGGAATAATTCTTCATGCATTGGTACATTTTTTGATTCTGTCATTTTCTCTTCCATAACAAACGAGTGGAAAGAAAACAGAGAAAATACATATTCAGTTTTTTGTTCAGTTTCATTTTGATGATTTTCAATCACAGGCTGTTTTCTCCAAATGATTTAATTTTTTAAACTGTTTTATTGTTCAGAAACATGAAGATGATTTATTTTAGATTAAAATGCTTTGAAATCCTCCTGGAAATTAATTCATCTCAGAGGTTTATGTTTCCAAGCCAGACTTTGTGTTTTCTCTTGTTTAATGTCGACGTGCTCTCCGTCTCATCACGCAGCTGAAGACGCGGCTGCACTGTCGGAACATAAATTAGATCAAATATCATGTACATGAAGTGAGAACATACATGTCCTCCAGCTATGACCTTTCATCTGACCTCACACATGATGTTTACATGTTACTGCCTCTGGTTTGAATTTACTGAAAACTAAATAACATTTATCTTTAAAATAAGAAAAATGTGTGATTCTCCTCAACAAGAAGTTAATCTGAATTATTACAGTTTTGAATGTTTTTGAAAACCCTTTGAACGTCTTGTTTAGTTACAGTAAAATCACATTTGTGTCTAAATGCAACTTAAAGAATCGGAGCATGTTTGTTAAATCTGAAACCTTAAGTCTTTGTTACAGAACCACGCTGACTTGTTTCTTCATCAGAGGCAGTTTCAGATTCAGCGAAACAACAATTGAAGAACTCTGAAAACTAAAAGTCTTTTTATTGCTGTTTTGGGTCATCGATGTTTTAAATGCGTCTCGTACACAGGTTGTTTGGAGATACCGATAAACATTTTCTTATAATTTGAACCTGGTTATATTTACAACGTTAACATTTGTCTCAGAGTCGACACGGAGATCTGTTCTCTGACATTTTTATCCACACTCATATGAGGTCACTGTGACCTTTGACCACTGAAATCGAATCAGTCCAAACGAAGATTGGACAAAATGTGAAGAAATTCCCTTCGAGACAGACTTGAGATGTCATGTATCACGAGGACACGTTTATGTTTGTGAGGCCACTGTGACCTTTGACCCTTGACCCTTGACCACCCAATTCTGATCAGTTAATCTGTGAGTCTCAGTGAATATTTGTACCAAATCTGAAAAACTTCTCTCAAGGTTTTCTTGAGATATTGTGTTCACAAGAATGAGACATACAGATGCTGGACAACCCAAACACATAATGACACCAGCCACTGGGTGTCACTAGTGAGTTTCCCCGATGTGTGGATCAATAAAGTTCTAACTAATCTAATCTGGTGCGGAGGAATTAAAGGGTAGAAGAAGGGTTTACTTTTCTAAACAACGCTAAATATTTGACGAGCACCGCAGCCATCTGTTGGTGGGAAACGGTACAGCAGGGGTCGGCGGCTCCCTCAGAGTCCTACAATGTGATTTTTAATCTGGTAAAAAACTAATTTGAGGAACATTTAAAACCAAATCTGTCTCTGCTCAAATGGCCTCATGTAATATTCAGAGTGTGAGAGTGAGATCACAGCTGGCAAAAGGGAAAGAAAGATCACAGCAATAGTAGCTTTAGATCTATTAATTAGATAAACCAGCTAAAATATTTAAATAAGGCAGAACCCAGAGATCTGCCACAAGTAGGACAGGGACTGACGCTTCGTCTCTTTTAGTTCTACATGTCTGCTTCTGTGTGTCTCTCAGCTTTCTTCTTCATTGTCCACTCTCCTGTGAATCCGTCTTTGTTCCCTTTGATTGATTCTGGCTGTGCTGTAATAACTGAGGTAACGTGAGGATGTCTCTGTCCCTTCTGACATCAGCAGGTTCCACGAGTCCATAAAACAGACAACGCTTCCTCCCAGATCAGTTTTCACTCGGTTTATGTTTCAAATGGTCCCGTTTGTTGGATGAGAGAATCCCAGAGTTATAGACACAGCAGACAACGCTCTGGACTGCAGCCAATCAGAGCCCGCTGTCCTTTTCAACCTGAGTGAGATGGGTAAAGCTTCTGGGACTGACTGATAGCACCAATAAGAAATGCTTCTGTCTGTCCTCAGGGTTTTCTGACAGGAAATGAAGCTTGGAGCATTGAATCACATGATGGTGACATTCTCCCTGTAACATGCTCGTATTCATTTTCCTCCGTTAATCTGGGTTTGCATGGATGAGGCTGCAGGTTGAGCAACACCTGCTCCTCCTGGAGGATCTCCTCATGTCGCCAAATCAGATGTGATGTATAATCCCTTCAAACGGGTCTAGCTCCACCCGAGTTCCCCAGGAGGGGGGTAGCGTTCAAATCTGGAGGGAGGAGCTGAACAAGTAACAGCAGGCAGCAGTTTTCACTGTGCACTACCTGCTCAGCATTGAGCAACAGACAGACACAGTCAGAAACATGAGGTGCATTTCAATCCAGCTGTTTTTATGTGCAAACATGGATGGTAAAAAGTTTACGTCTCAAAAAGTTTAGATGGGAAGTTTGTGTATCGACAGAAATTATGATGTAAAGAACGAATGTTGAGTTCTCCGTCACCAAGCTTTTCATCACGTTACTAAATTCACTTCCTTTACAGAGGTGTAATGGCATCTGACTGGAGGATCAGCGCCACCTACTGCTCATCTCGATGAGCCATCACTCAATGTTTGCATAATGTCAGTGGATTATCATCTTGTTAGGTTGGGGAGTACGAAACGTAACAGGAACATGGGCCAACAAAGAAGTGATAAAGTTTAATTTGCTTCCTTTTGAAATGAACGGCTCCGTTATTGACGTCTCTCATCCTTTAACCGTCCAACAGCTCCCCTCCCTCCACCATGAGCCTCCCTTCAAGTTCGGTGGCGGTGGCAGAGCTCTTCGGCGACTGCACCTCCCCAGTGTCTCTGGACTCCAGCGTTTTCTTCAGCGAGACAACGGTGTCCTGCGTCAGAGACGTCGACTTCTTCATCATCAACGTTGGAGGGAGTCGCTACATCCTGTCCCAGGAGCTGCTGGCATCCCACCCGGAGACCCGGCTGGGGAAATTGGCCTGCAGCAGCCGCGACTCGGCTCTGGAGCTCTGCGATGACGCGGACCTCCTGGAGAACGAGTTCTTCTTTGACCGAAATTCACAGACCTTCCAGTAGGTGGCACCTCCCTCTCCTCACTTTTCCATGGACAATGTCCAGTTGCAACAATCAAAGATGAGAAATTATTTTCTACCCAAAATGTGTTCTAACCCTGATCTGAGAATAGCATGTGTTCACTTTAAGTTCCATAGTTTTAAAATAATGGTTCACAAACCAAAGCTGCTCACAAACAAAGGTGCAACAATTTACAAACAAAATGCAGGAACAACCACAAAGATCCAGCTTTTGTCTTCAGTGTGAACGAGTCCTCTGAACAGAAGACACAAACACTGTGAACGCCTTCACCTGCTCACCACACTGCTGTTAAAACAGAAACACTCTGGCTATGCTAACAATGCTAACTAGCCGCTATCCTCTGTGCAGGCCTGCTGAGAGTGTGAATGCTTGTCCACTGAAATTAGTTATTAAAACATTTACAAAGCGTTGCACACAGAGCCTCAGACATTTACCTGAGCATCAACCTGAGACACAACTGATCGTTTTATTTTCATGTTCCACAAATGTACAAACTTTGATGGAAGAATAATAATCGATATTCATTAAAGTTGTTAACGTCACATCCAGTGTGCACAGAAAACAAACCCCGTCATGAAAGAACGGAACATAAATAACATCATTTATTCATCTTAATGTAGGTCAGGGAGTTTGTGGTTTGTCTGATGCCTGAGCTGCAGGTCGAACCTGTGAGCTCTCCTGATGTTTCCTGTGTGTTTCTGCCTCGAGGCAAAGCAACACCTGATGTTCACAGATGCTGTCAGCTGTTCACCAACGTGTCCACATGAAACTTCAAGTGCTCTGATCACACTGTGATCGTGTTCCAAAATGAAAACTAGGTACGATTACTGATCCAGGTGGAGAATGTTAATGTTGATGTTAGGGAGCTTTGCTAACTCAGAGTCGTGGTGTTTCCTGAATCAGTTCTGAGAATGAACTGGAAAGAAAAAACAGTTTGTAGTGTTTTGATGGACAGGCTGAAGATTTCAGTTGACCTTTAACTTGCTGGGACGACTTTGTTTCAGAACTGTACTGAATGTGATTGCACCTGATGGAGATCAGATCACAGACTCAAAGACTAACTCCAGATTTATTCATTTTCTTGTTCTCCCCCATAAAGGATGAAAAGATTCAGTTGTCCTGATTGAGATAAATGATTTCGAGTCGTACAGCAAAGCAAAGAAAGCACAGTAACTGTATCATTTCTCTCTCCTGTCTTCTGTTACTCGTCCTCTGTAATTCTGCTAACAGGTACGTGATGAACTTCTACAGGACAGGTCACCTGCACGTCAGGGAGGAGCTGTGTGAGGTCTCCTTCCTGCAGGAGATTGAGTACTGGGGCATCGACGAAGTTAGGATCAACCCTTGCTGTCGCGAGCGTTACTATCGCCGCAAGGAGCAGAAGGAGACCCTCGATGTTCAGGGAGAGTTTGAGGCTGACGATGACGAGGAGGATTTTATGGGCGCTGTGTGCCCTGCTCTCCGCAGGCACCTTTGGGACCTTCTGGAGAAACCTGACTCATCACGAGCAGCTCGCACCTTCAGCTCACTGTCGATTTTCTTCGTGGGGCTGTCACTGATCAACATGGTGCTCATCTCGCTGGACTTAGGGGAGGACGTTGGAGAGAGTGACGTTGGAGTTAGCGCACCGTTACTGTTTGATGCCGTGGAGTACGTGTGCGTGGTGTGGTTCACGGGTGAGCTGGCACTTCGATTTCTCTGTGTGAGGGATAAGTGTCGGTTCAGCCAGAACATCCTCAATGTGATCGACCTGCTGGCCATCCTGCCTTTCTATGTGACGCTGGCGGTGGAGAGCCTCCATGGAGGAACCACCGAGCTGGAGAACATGGGCCGTGTGGTGCAGGTCCTCCGACTCCTCCGGTCCCTCCGCATGCTGAAGCTGGGACGACACTCGACAGGTAAACAAGGATCCCTCATTTAGCTATGCTGTTTATTCCCTGGGGGGGTCGGGGTGGAGCCAGCGGGCTTTTGGCAAGAGGTGGAGAACACGTCAGGCATGTCGGCCGTCTACCACACGTCTGACACACAGAGACACACAAACATTCACACAAGTGTCTCTAGTCTGTTGGAGAGAGCCACGATCACCCATCATGCTGCTCCACACTGAAGGGCTCCGGCCGGCAGGTCTCAAACCCACAACTCGTTGCAGTGAAGCTAAAGTTTTAACTCACAACTCTTCATTGTACGATCATGACCTTGAATCTCACACACCTGCAAAGGAAACACCAGTTTTAATAATAATGACTTTTCATGGAGACCTTGTTGTATTTCATCTCAATAGAAAGACTTTGAACTCATATAACACTGAGAGGCATCTCGTTCCCATTCACATTCTCATTTCTTTTGGTATTTTAAAACTAATGAGTGAAACAGACTCAAACATGAAAACAACAACAACCCGTGGATAACTGTCGGAGCCGCTGCACCTGAAACGTGTTCACGCAGAGAAGAACGTTCAGATAAAAAGTCTGAAGTGATGTCGGGACCTGTGGAGCAGACGGCCTCGTCTGGATTAATCTGCTAACGGCTCTGTGACGTGTTTTCCACTCTCTTTCCCTCCACACATGTCCGCAGCCCGTCGGGGGGGTTTCAACTACAAGATGTGAAAGAAAAAATGGAAATTCTTCTCGAGAAGCTGCAGCTGTGAGATTATAGCCGGAGGTTTTCTAAGGACAACTCAGAAAAGAGAAAAAATATTGATTCGTATTTTGGTAAATTCCTTGAGGAGCCGGAGGGAGGAGAGAGAGAGAGTGAGATTATTCTGAGTGTGTCACACTGGGATGGATGAACACTTTGATCTGGGTGATTTTAGGAAGGATGATAATCCCTGGACTCAACTCATGAATAATAGAAGCGAAAATGGAGAGAGTGGTGATGGAGGGGTGAGTGAAAGAGGAGAGGAACAGATGCAGCAAAGAAAAAGTGAGAGAGAAAAGAAGGATAAAAATATGAAAAGTGTTTGTTCATAGAAACGTTGTCGGGTTCAGTCATGAGGTCGTTTTAGACGTCAACACGAGGAATTTGTTTTTAAAGGTGCAACGTGTACTTTTCTGCCACTAGGGGGCGTCTCATTCATGACAATTTTTGTGTTTAAGCAGTGTGGGATGATGGGAGTTGTAGTCTTCTCCTGGTTTGGATTCCTTCAGTGTTGATGTTTATTTAGTCGAGCTGCTGAAAAAACCTGGCTGCCTCCGTAGAGAGGACCCCCTTAATGTAAATATAAAGTATTAAGATATAAAGTATTTAAATATAAAGTATTAGAAAATATAAAAGACCTTTTCTAGGCTAAAGAAAACAACAATTTGTACAGTTTAATATAAAACTTAGATCAATGCTATTTGATTTGCTCTGATTCGGTTCTTTGACTCTTTCCAGACGTGTCGAAGCGTCGTTTGTTCTTCAGCTGCAGTAAACTCTGCTTCTTCAACACTTCACAAACCTCGTGTCAGATCCTCTTTGAATTCGTCTCTGTCTCTCACGGGAGACTCAAGAGATGACAAGTCATTCTGGGGTGTGAACGTCGGCTCGTATGTGTATTTATACATTTCCTCTTTCTGCCTCTCGTTATTTCCTCCTCGCCGAGAGGCTTCAGTCGTTTGAAGGAAACCAGGACGATCACAAACTGTTTCTGATGTTTCTTCCTCCTCTGTTCAGGCTTGAAGTCTCTGGGTATGACCATCGCTCAGTGCTACGAGGAAGTCGGCCTCCTGCTCCTCTTCCTCGGAGTCGGCATCTCCATCTTTGCCATGGTGGTCTTCGCTCTAGAGCACGACTTTCCTGGCACGACCTTCACCAGCGTACCAGCCGCTTGGTGGTGGGCGACCACGTCCATGACCACGGTCGGCTACGGGGACATCCGGCCCGACACGGTCGTGGGGAAGGTGCTGGCCTTCCTCTGCATCCTGTCCGGGATCCTCATCCTGGCGCTGCCCATCGCCATCATCAACGACCGCTTCTCTGCCTGCTACTTCACTCTGAAGATGAAGGAGGCGGCGATGCGGCATGGCGAAATGCTCAAGAGGCTGGCTCGGGGCTCAATGGGGGAGACAGGGGAGGGAGGAGTCAGGGGAGGCGTGAACTTAAGGGATGCTTACGCCAGGAGCGTCATGGAGATGTTGAGGCTGCAGGGGCGCGAGCGAGCGAGCACCCGCAGCAGCGGAGGAGAGGAACTGTGGTGGTAGAACCAGGAGGCGAGACCTGGTGGTTGATGTTTCCCATAATGCACTGCTTCATCATTCTTCAGGAAACTCAAAAATGTTGCTTCAGTGGAAAGTTGTTTTTTCCTCCACATGCAACGTGATCTCTGTGCACCACCTTAAAAACCCAGACGTGCATCAGTAGGTTTCATGCAGGCCGGTGAAAAGCCCGCGGGCTGTTTTTTTTTTGGTACCTCACCGTCATCACTCTGAGAATCAGTCATGCAGTAAATTCTCCTGTGGGTCAGAGTGGTCTTTTCAAATGTCACGGCAACTGAATAAAATCACTGACCTGGGAGCCACAGACGTTCCTCTCTCTCACAGATGTTTGCAGATTAGATTTGACATCAGAGGTTTTTCTCTTTTCTTCCTCCATCACATTTAAAACCTGAGAGAAAAGAACACCAGCAACAAAATGTGTTTCATAGATGTAGATTTGTCTTTTAGGATGTTTCATCGACTGAATCTGTTCTACGCAGAAACATGGCGGCCTACATAGAGAGGACCCGCTCCTGCTGTAAACATAAAGTATTTCAATATAAGATTCTAGGGTAAATGAGTTTCTATACAATAAACAATAGATCCTTTCACCTAAATCTGAAACACTTTAAACATGTTTAAATCAGACACATGATGTTTTTCAATGTTTCTCCTCTGGACTGTTTTGTAGGGTAGTTTTGTGAATGTATAAAAGTTTTGTGAAGTTAAAAAGCAGTATGTGGTAAAGCTCCTCGTTCCTCAAACATCTCCAGATGAAAATCAGGTAAAGTGACATTTCCTTCACGTGCTGGAAGCGACTGACCGATCACAGCAGAGAGCATGGAAACACTAAGTTCGTTACACTAATTAAAATGATCATACGAGCAGAATGTGTCACCACCTCTGTGACCTCATGTTCCTCCAGAGCCGACGGGTCGAATCTCTGCAGCTTCAATCTGAATCGATTCATTTCACTGTTTTAACCATCAGACGCTTCAACTTGTAAAAATATGAACCGATCCAAACTCCTCGGAGCGGTTTGATAACTCGACCTTTTCTCATGTGCACTATTATCCCTGACGCTCTGCTCTGACGGAGCACAGCTCTGATACTGGCAGCGTGTTGTGACCTTTGACCTCACAGGTTCCTCCAATGTTTCCTGTTCAACTGTCCTTGTCTCTCTCTCTCTCGCTCTCTCTCTGTCTCGTTCTCTTTCTCTCTCCATCTGTCTGGGAAAGAACCTCTTTTTATTTCTTCTTAAAAAAGTAAAATGTAAATGTGATGCTCCAGTTAGTTTTTTTCCTGGCTGCGGAGCCGGAGGCATCAAATGGTGAATTCAGGTCAGTGGTGGAGTCAGCGAGGCAGGAAATCATCAGATGTACCTGTGGTGATGGTGCAGATTAAAAGAGAGAGAGAGAGAGAGAGAGGAGGAGTTTCATAGAGACACGAAGCGAACCTGAAAGAAGCTGTTTGGACCAAGACGATTTGAGAGCAAACAGCAGCTGAATCTGCTCAACGCTCTTATTTGTTGTGTTTTTCATTTTCGTGATTTTCACCCAACAATCGTCTCTTCGCTGTGTAAAGTAGATCGACGGAGGTTAACTGGCCACGATGAAGACGAGCCGTCACCTGGTTCAGGTTCTGTTTTTATTCTGACGTCCAACAAACACAGTGTTGAGCTCCACTGATAAATCTCCTGTCCTACTTAACGTCCTTGTTTTCCTCTCCGGCCCGTTGAGGTTCCCCAGAGAACCTGCGTCGTTCCACTCACTTACAGCTCAACCCACCTCTCGTCCGCTCCTCTTGTTTTCCAGAAACACACAAATCAGCAACGACGTGAGTGAAACTCACACAGAGTCACTGGAGACTGAGAATCTGTCTCTGACGACCTGGATGTGATGTTAAATACACGTTTAGAGAGAGACACTGTGATAATGGAAGGTTGTTAATTAAAGCAAAGAACATTATCTCACACACACACACACACACACACACACACACACACACACACACACACAAACTAAATCTTCCACACAAGCGTTTGCGCTCCCTATCAGAAATATAATAAGTATTAATATCCACACACACCTGAAAACATTCACTGGTCATGTGATGTAAACAGGAGGTAGATTGTCTCCTCTGCAGTTGGTTGCTTAGTTACAGAAAATGTTACGAACAAGAAACAGTTAAAAAGTACGAGCAGAGATCTCTGTCCCGGTTCGAAGGCTCGTTCGAATGTATCCTTCCATCTCCAAGGATCTAATGAATCTGTCTCTGTGATGATTCTGTAAATATGTGACGGAGAAAGAAAACAGTTAATGATTCAAATGTTTCTCACACTTCCTCCTCGCCTCGGTCCGCCATGCTCTCTGAAAAAGAGGGCGTGGCTTAGCTGCAGTCACAGGCTTCAGTTTGTTTCCTCTCTGTTGGTGGGTGTGTCAGAGGTGTGTCTAAACTCCGCCTTATTAAAGAGACAGTGACACGATGGATCGTAACGTACAGATGCAGCAGCGGCTGTTTCGTATCAGCTGAAGCTGTTAGGAGACAGGTTTGTGTTTTAGAAGTTACTTAGTAAAATGAGCTTGTCTGAATCTGTCTTAACCTCGAGTGTATTTTATTAAACACATATTTAAACTCATGTCTTCTTCTAGAATATCATGAAACCTTCTTTGACTTTTCTTTCTGTTCATCGTCCTCTGGTCACCGTGTGTCCTCATGTGATGACACGTCTTCTGCCCGCTGGCGTGTCCCGTCTCCGTCCTCTCAGCTGCGACTGCACTCCGTCCGCTCTGCTTCTAAAACCAGCTTGATGAATTAATTCAGCTCCAGTGAAGCAACGAGGAATCTACCATGGAGGGGGAGGGGTTCACGACCTTTGCTGCCACCAGGGGGCGATTGGGATGATTTGACCAAAACACAAATGTTGAATTTATTCAAACGTTTCCGTATTTTCTCCTGTTTGTTGTCGCTCCATCAGTCTGCTGTGTTAAACACATCTGCAGCTTTCAGAGAGGAAACATTTTATTCACACGTCGGCTGCTCAGAAATAACGACCACACCGGAGGGAGCAACACAACGCTCAGATGTTTCCCAGGAATTCCCCGGCCGGGACGTCTCATTAGCCCAGTTCTGTTCCGACAGAAGGTGTCGGAGCTCGATGAGTTCGTTCCAAGGACGGAGCTGCAGGATTTCCCAGCTGTGACGGGAGGTGAGAGGAGGAGAAATGAGGCCACGCTCACTTTCTTCTCCTCCTCAGGGCTGATCTCCGTCTGAAGTGGGTCAGCGTCTCCTGAATCAGTTAAAATGCTCATTTGATCCTTTTGCTTGATATCATCACATCATTTCTTAATGAAAGACTTTTCTGGTTCCATCCACCATTCCCTGTTGTTCCTCTATTTTCCACAGTAGGTAGTGATTTTTCTTGTGAGACCGTGATTAGTGGTTTTGACCTGGTGGTGGTGCTAGAGAGTCACAGTTTACCCTCTGAGTACCATGAAAATAAATATCTGGCCCCGATGGGCCCCACCACCACTGCCCCAGAAACTCTTTAGTGGGGCCCTGCTGATGTGCGCTATAGCTACTGCTAGCATCTACTCATAACTGACACATTTGAGGGAACATCTGTCCATCGACATCCTAGTTAGCATGTAGAGGAGTTAGCATGCAGAGAAGTTAGCATGTAGAGAGGTTAGCATGTAGAGAAGTTAGCCCGTAGAGAGGTTAGCATGTAGAGAAGTTAGCACGTAGAGAGGTTAGCATGTAGAGAAGTTAGCACGTAGAGAGGTTAGCATGTAGAGAAGTTAGCACGTAGAGAAGTTAGCATGTAGAGAGGTTAGCACGTAGAGAAGTTAGCACGTAGAGAGGTTAGCACGTAGAGAGGTTAGCACGTAGAGAAGTTAGCACGTAGAGAAGTTAGCAGGTAGAGAAGTTAGCACGTAGAGAAGTTAGCACGTAGAGAGGTTAGCACGTAGAGAAGTTAGCACGTAGAGAAGTTAGCACGTAGAGAGGTTAGCACGTAGAGAAGTTAGCATGTAGAGAGGTTGGCACGTAGAGAGGTTAGCACGTAGAGAAGTTAGCAGGTAGAGAAGTTAGCACATAGAGAAGTTAGCACGTAGAGAAGTTAGCACGTAGAGAGGTTAGCACGTAGAGAAGTTAGCACGTAGAGAAGTTAGCACGTAGAGAGGTTAGCACGTAGAGAAGTTAGCACGTATAGAGGTTAGCACGTAGAGAGGTTAGCACGTAGAGAAGTTGGCACGTAGAGAAGTTGGCATGTAGAGGAGTTAGCACGTAGAGAGGTTAGCACGTAGAGAAGTTAGCACATAGAGAAGTTAGCATATAGAGGAGTTAGCACGTAGAGAAGTTAGCATGGAGAGATTAAATGTGAGACGTTAAGGGAACATCAGAATAACTGTTAACGTAAGCCAATGATTTACCAGTGAGTTATTTGGGGAACGTTGCTAAACAGCTAGTACAGAGATGCTTGACTAAGGGAACATCTGTAAATTATTAGCGTCTATCAACAGCTTATATGGAAGGTGTTACAGGAACAGTTAGCATCTATGCAAGACGTTTAGGGAACATCAGAAAATAGTTAACGTAAACCAACAATTTACATTTGAGGCATTTGGGGAAAATCTGTGAATTGTAGCATCTACCGAAAGAGTCTGCGTGTGAGGTGTTCAGGGAACCCTGGTAAATGAAGTATCCACGATGTTCCCTGTGTGTGAGGCTTTGAGGTGTCAACGTAACCGCTGCTGCTGGAACACACTCAACTTTAGGTTCAAGATTTTTTCTGTAATGATAATTAATCGGTTTAAACTGAATCTTTTCGGCTTCAACTGGTGAATCCTGTTTTTCCCGCTCAACAGTGAAATCACAAGATGGAGATGATGTTGATGAGACAGCGGCGGCACCAGAGCTTCTCCAGAGCTTCTCCAGAGCTTCTCCAGAGCTTCTCCAGAGCTTCTCCAGACCTCAGGACTCTTTGTTCACTGTGTCAGTCTGACGCTCTGCAGACAGAGCTGTGAAAGACGCTCATCATCCTGTCCATGCGACACAAGCTGCTGCTGCACGTTACAGTCCAGACACGTTTCATATGATTCACTGACTGCACGTCACAAAACTCTGCAGCGTAAACTCCTGTCCAACAATCCCACAGTCAGGTTTTATATCATCAGATAACTTTGAAACCAAACTGATCAGAAACACTTGAACAAACATCAGAGAGATGAGAACGAGCTGAAATGACAGAAACATCTTTGACAAACTTTTATTTCTCGTCTTTGAGTCTTTAGTTTGGTCCATGTCCCATCTGCTAACATGGAGGAGGAGGGTTTCGGAGCGGGGGCGATGGAGACAGCTTGGCTTCATCTTTGTGGCTCCCTCCATCTTTCTTTACAGTCTACAGCAGGAACACTTGGGTTTAAGGATAATGACGTGTTTACATTTTTTACTTCACATGTTTTTGTTTGTAAAAGTTTGACGAGGAAACTTCGTCACGTGTTGACACATGATTATTGTCTGACAACATCATGATGTCATGGAGCTGCTGGTCTCCTGCTTCCTGCATCAACTCGTTTGTGCTGGAAGAAGTTTCCAGATCAAATGTTCGATGGAGGCCGTCAGAGTCACTTCAGTTTTCAAACACTGGAGTGAAACCACATGATGCTTTTGTCTTTTTATTTCCATCCTCAGTTCAACCAGAGGTCAACAACTCCTCCTGGAGTTTCTCACAGTTCAGAGGAGAATCTCAGATGTGATTCATCACAGTTTCTCTGTAAATGTCTTTGTGTGTTTCACTCCCAGTTTGTGTTCGGACCTGTTTCCACTGTGACACGGCTCAGACCTGGTGTAAATACTCAGTGTGGATGTTTGTGTTTCTGTGTCTGAGTCATGACTAAAACCCATATTTTAATTATTATATCCCCCCCCAGTCTTTTTTCAGCTTCAGTAAATCTCCTCTGCTGCTGCTGACGACATTTTATAATCCAGTGTTTAATGAGATTAACTCGTCCAAAATATTCCCTCATTTGTATTTTAAATTCTGGTCTTGTTTCCTATTGGCAGTGGATGCCACCAAATATTTAAACATTTATTTTATCACTTCACATGAACGTTGTGTTAGTGTTTGACTGTTTTATGATGAGTGAAAGAAGAGTTGACTTCATGAGATTAATTCTGATTTTAAGAATTCTGACTTCATCCATTTTACTAAATTAACAATATATTGTTGTAAAAACCAACTTTAAATATTTAAGTTATTTTATGACAATATAAGAAAAATCATTGACTTGAATAGATGAGTCAAAACCTGATGGTGTCCTGTTGCCCTCTAAAGGACAAACACGGTCATTACACTGCAGTGTGTCAGATGATATGTGTAGTAAGGAAATACTCAATTATATTATTATAATAATATACGCTTAATATTTTTACCCTCACCCGTTACCAGATCAAAAATTGCATCAAAACAAAAATACCTAAAAAATATATTAAAGGCAACAATTTGAACAGATGATAAAAAAATAATAAAGAAGATTCAAATCTAAGTTGATCTACAGGAGTAAATTGAAAAAGTGAAAACTATAGAAAAATAATACTCAAGAAATAACAAACAATTGTACTTGCTGTGTTTTCCTGAAGAACGCTCTTCATATGTTTACATTTGTCCACTGAAATAATACTGATTTAAGTGTACTGCAAACATATATTTATTTTTATTCATTTGAATATGAATGATTTTATCAAGAGATGTTCTTATCTCGTCCTTTAACAGATGTTTAACATTTACACCAGAGAAGAATTCACGGACCTTGAAGAAATGTTTAGAGAACTGATTCAGTGAAGCTGAATGATCTCTACTGACAGACATCCTGACATCACACTGAACATTTTCACCGAATTAGAAAAAGTAGTGAATGCATTAAGTTTTAAATACCTTTGTTTATAAATTGAATGTGAAATATTAAAAAGGTTTGTTAAATTTGTTTTAACAGCAGCTGAGCAAAGAAACTTGTTTTTTTCTTTAACTCAATAATTGTTAGATTTCTGTGGAGTATGATCTTCATCAGGACAGCAGCAGCGTGTGTCAGTGTTTAGTGTCGATCTTTAACCTGATCCAGAACAATGTGATCAGACACACGAGGTCAACCCCCGTCAGCTGCTGTGATGGTCGACACAGTAACCGAGCAGCAACGGCAGAGGGAGCCGCTGTAAACAATGAGTGGGACCTTGACTGACTCTGGCTCCAAACGCCACCTCAGCAAAACATGTTTTTCACCTCTGGTGTCATGCTGCCTGTTGTGATCCGCCAAGAGGGAGGAGGGGAGGAAGGGGGGGTATTTATAGGCTGATAATGAGCATGTGGGCCTCTGCTCCACGTTGTACACACACACACACGACAAATGGTTTCTGGAAAGACCAGAGCTGCAACACACCAAAGAAAATCCCCACAGAGGTTTGGAAAAACAAAAATGTGTTTATTAAGACAACAACAAAAAAAGGCCTGAATACTCAGGAACATTATCAGGAACTTCGTTACGAAGCAGTCGTGGTGATTTTTCTTTACACCGAGAAGAAACAAATAGAAAACTCACAGAACTCCTCACTGGAATTCTGGAAACTGTGAAAGCACCTCCAAAGTTTAGTCATGTGACCATCGACCTTCAACCCCCCCATACACACACAAGCATTACAAACAAATGGTTTCACATCACCCAGGGCCCCCCGTGGGAAAATTGTGGTTTCTGTTCTTCCTCCTGCCCCCCCCCCCTCATCCCTGTGTGTGTGTGTGTGATGTCCATGTCCCCTCAGACACTGAGGAGACATCAGCTCGTTGGTTGGGGTCCTGCTCTGAGGACAAACTGAGACATGAACGAGAGAAAGGAGGGGGGGGGGGGGGTCCTTTCTTTCTTTGAACAGCTTCAGACTGTAAACACCCCCCCCCCCCCCGTGTCAGACTGAACCCACGAGGCAGCTCCGGGATGAAGAGGTAAATAAAAACAACGAGGAAGCTCCCACTTCCTGTGACGCCATCAACCAACGAGCGGAGAAGAAAAACCATTGTTCACAATCACACGACTCCATGTGACGAGGGGCTAGCGTTAGCCTGCTAGCACACACACACACACACTGAAGGTCCGACCCACAATGAAACATTTAACTTAAACGTCACGGCTCATTAGCCGAGTGGCTAGCAGGTCAGCTAGGCTAACTGCTAGCCAACGCATCGTAACAAACATTTCGGACAAACTGATGAAATTAATAAACGAAGCTACCAGTCCTGTGGAGTCACGGTCCAACGGTCCGTGTGTGTCCAGTCTCAGTGCGGCTGCTCGGCCGCCGGACGGTCGGTCCCGTCCCGGCATCAGCACGGCACGTTGTCCGCCACCTGCGGGAAATCTGCACAGTCTGCGGCGGAGAACTGCAGCCGCCTCACGGCCTCTTTTATCAGGTTCCCCGATAGAATTAACTCCTGCAGGAGCCGGTGCGGGTCGTCCTCCTCCGCGCCGACTCTCTTTCTGTTCCACGGTCTGATCTGGTCCCACTCCTGGTCGCCGTTAGACCCGGGGATGTTGTACGGGCTCGCCCTGCTGCTCCCCCGGTGTCCGCGGCTCCGGAGCCGCATGCAGCAGCCGCCGCGTTTCTGCGCCGGAGCCGCGGTGCTGCCGCCGAGGATCGCCGCCGGCTTGGCCCCGCCGCCGCCGCCGCCGGTGAGGCCGTGCAGGCAGGACATGGACACGGACACCGTCTTCTGGTGGCCGCCGCTGTTGTTGTGGAGCTGCAGAGCTTCGCCGATTTTCGTCACCAGCGCGTCCACCTCTTTAGAGTCGACGGTGACCGACTGCTCCAGAAAGATGTAGTTCTCCTTCCGGCAGGGCATCGTGTTCAGACCGGGTGGTGCGATGGTAGAGTGGGCTGGATGTTCCGCGCTGGTTGAAGGTTTGAATCCGCGCTGGTTGAAGGTTTGAATCCGCGCTGGTTGAAGGTTTGAATCCGGGCTGACTGGAGGTTTGAATCCGGGCTGACTGAGCCCCGGGCCGCTGCTCGCTGCCTCCACGCTGCTGCTCCGCTCCCAACAACCACCGCTCATTTGTAAACAATGGATGACGCGACCTGGACTGTACCATGATCCCTGCGAGAGAGGGGGGGGTTTCTGAAACCAAAATAAAGTGCGTGACCACACGAGAGCCCCGCAACAAACAGCCACGCAGACTTATATGAAATAGAAAAAAACTAAAAAGCAATGTTGGAAATTTCAAAACACAAAATACGAACCATAATCCCCATGTGGGTGTTTTTAGGTGTTTTTATTTCCCGCCTCCCCCTGAGCACGCTCCTGCTGTGGACTGTTCCCGCCAAATGGACATTACATAAGAACCAACTGTCTGCTGCAAAACAAACAAAGCGACTCTTTCATTCAAACAGGAACCTCCATCCATTCACACACAGCTGGTTCTACTGCTGGATCCCTCCACACAGGGAGCAGAATGTGTGTGGAACCATCACAGCATGTTGTACCATCAGAACATGTTGTACCATCAGAACGTGTTGTACAATCAGAACATGTTGTATCATCTGAACATGTTGTAGAACCATCAGAACGTGTTGTACAATCAGAACATGTGGAACCTTCAGAACATGTTGTACCATCAGAACGTGTTGTACAATCAGAACATGTTGTATCATCTGAACATGTTGTAGAACCATCAGAACGTGTTGTACAATCAGAACATGTTGTAGAACCATCAGAACATGTTGTAGAACCATCACAGCATGTTGTACCATCAGAACATGTTGTAGAACCATCAGAACGTGTTGTACCATCAGAACATATTGTACAACCATCAGAACGTGTTGTACCATCAGAACATATTGTACAACCATCAGAACGTGTTGTACAATCAGAACATGTGGAACCTTCAGAACATGTTGTACCATCAGAACATGTTGTACCATCAGAACGTGTTGTACAATCAGAACATGTTGTATCATCTGAACATGTTGTAGAACCATCAGAACGTGTTGTACCATCAGAACGTGTTGTACAATCAGAACATATTGTAGAACCATCAAAACATGTTGTATCATCTGAACATGTGGAACCATCAGAACATGTGGAACCATCTGAACGTTTTGTACCATCAGAACGTGTTGTACCATCAGAATGTGTTGTACCCTCAGAACGTGTGGAACCATCAGAACCATAAATTCACACACCAGTAATGAAGCATCTGTGTGATGTAATGACGCCTTTGTTTGAATACTTTTTATTTCCTTCAGACGAGCTCATGTTCAGAACCCTGAGCCAACGATCACACAAACACCAGCTGCTGTTTATCTAAATACAAGGATGTCGTTGAAATAGTGGCTGAGAATATGATGAGTAAACGTGGGGAGCAGCCGCTGGCTTCCTGCCTGTAGACACTGACAATAGCTGTAGAGGGTGTGTTTGTGTGTGTGTGTGAGAGAGAGAGAGAGAGTGTGTGTGTGTGTGTGTGGGGGGGGGGGGGGTTGTGAGAACACCGTGTACATTTCAGTTTCTGAGAAACAGCAGCCCGGCTAAACCTGATGCTCCAGTCAGAGAGACAGAGCCCTCACGACCATAAAAGGAGCTACTACCACTGGCACCATGTGGTATGTGAGCCAATCAGAAGGCCCGGCCGAGGTTTCCTGTGTGTCTCAATGGCAGGAGGAGGAGTCCAGCCACACTGGATCCAATGAGATGATAAAAACTCAAACCAAGATAAGTGTCCTCATGTCTCTGCACACAAAACAGCACATGGCTAAACATGAGGCTGCTCCCAGCTCCACACATGTCTTCTGTTTACTACACCGCACATACGCTGTGATATTTATACACAGCAGCGTGGACAGCTTTGGTTAAAGTAAAGATACTCGAGTCTTAATGAAGCTTCACTTCTCCTCAGTTCACCTGCTCACATGTTCAGAGAATCTTGTTTTTCTGTGAACGTCTGAGCCGTGTCACTTTCCATTAGTTCATTCATTTACTTTTAGTTTCACGTTGTAATTCAGGGACTAAAGAATTTTGTCTGATAAACGTCCTCCTCACCTACGTGGGAGACGTCTACCTATACCTGACTTGGACGTGGGCGTGTTGTCAGTTGGGGGGGGGCATGAATGAAGCTTCATCTGGTTACTATGGTTACATCAAGATGTATCACTAGCAGCATCAGCACCTTCAGGTGCAGTACTCCACAGTACTGCAGTACTCCACAGTACTGCAGTACTCCACACTAGTTCAAACGTACCACATGAACGTCCTCATCGTTCAAACACCATACAGTCGGAGGAGAAGACTGAAGCTGCTTCATCTTCTTCTTCTATGGTTTAATGTGTCTCTACTTCCTGTGATTGGTCCAAACTGTCCAACAAAGTGTTTTCACTGTGAACCAACAGAACCAGGTTCAGTTTGATCCAGACCCAGAACTCCTCTTCTGGTCCGAGGAACCTTTCACACCTGATTGTGTGTTTGGAGCTGTGTCCAAATTTATGACTCAGAAAATAAAAATGAATCATCAAACTCTTCATACAAACAAGACAATCTAGAAAAGTCCAAGAATTAGCTGAGTCATGTGTTTTTCCTCCAGAGACGGATTCTTTGACTTTTCCTCCGCAGACCTGATGCACAACACCAGGAAGTGAGTTGGCACAGAACTGGGTCACACACTTCCTCCGTGTTGCATGTTTCCTGTACGTGAGTCAGCTGCGGCGTAAACAGCCGCAAACACAATTCCTGTTCGTCTGCAACAGCAGCTGCTCTCTGAACCATGTGACCTCATCCTCTGT
Source organism: Paralichthys olivaceus (assembly GCF_024713975.1). Taxonomy (NCBI): domain Eukaryota; kingdom Metazoa; phylum Chordata; class Actinopteri; order Pleuronectiformes; family Paralichthyidae; genus Paralichthys; species Paralichthys olivaceus. The sequence continues at coordinate 759,510 of NC_091105.1, forward strand.
GTCATTTCATTGTGTATGAGTGAGACCTTCTTTTATCCTCCAGCGTGTGAAGAGGTCGACAACACGCTGTAGAATCACTGAGCTCCTCTGTTCTGAGGGCGGGGGGGGGTTCTTACAGCACATCAGACTGAGGCGCTGAGAAGAACGTTGACTCTGACAGACCGGAGGCCGTCCTGTATTTAGAGGAACGGTAAAAATAAAGATGAACCTGACGGCAGCTTGAGAGCAACAATAACCTCCCAGCTGCTGTTTCACTATTAACACAGAGAAGAGCAGAGATATTTTGGTTTCATGTCTGGAGAGTGGGAGGAATCTTTATTAAACTGACATTGAAAGTCTGCCACTGACAAATACTATCAACAGTAACACACACAACATCCGGCTGCCCAAGAAATATATATATATATACATATATATATGTATATATGTATATATATATATATGTATATATATATATATATATATATATATACATATATATATATATATACATATATATATATATATATGTATATATATATTCCTGCTGTTTGAGCTGTTTGCTAAAGAGCAGAAACTGTTGAGAGGAACTTGTTAGTTTGAGTCTCTTCATGGGATTTGTTAAAAGGAGGAATAAACAATTTTAACAATCCTTTAACTCGGGGGAAATAAAATCTGCTCAAAGTTTCTCAAGTTGAGAAAAGCGCCCTGAGTATGTTTACATCGTGATTCCTCTTGGCTGCTGCAAATCCTTTTGTTTTTCTTTTTTTCCATTCAATCATTACTGCGACTGCTTCTCTCCACTCAGGCTGCGGTGCCGCTGAAGCTGAATGGAAAGTGAGCAGAAAAGAAAACAGGCCCTTTCAGCCCGAGGATCAACTTTGATAGCAGTTGGAGAGCCGCCAGCAGCTCGGGTTCACAGAGTTTGTTTCCTCCATTCAACGACAGAGAGAGAGACTCCATTTTATGTGCCCCCCCTCTTCTAGAGACGCCCCTCCCTCTCAGAGGAATGTGAGGAGGTTGCACATGGCAGGAAGTGAAATGAAAGGGTTTGTTTGTTGCTGTGCTGTGAACCTTCAGGCCTGTGTTGTAATGCACAGAAATATTAATTATCAGGTGAATAGAAAAGTTATTGCTCGTGTTGTTAAATCTGAATGTGACTCAGCTGAGGTGAGCAGCTCAGGAGGGTCAGTACATGTCCACGGTCCATCCACACAGCACTTTCTGCAGCTCTTTGAGGTCAGGTCTCGGTTTCCGCAGGTTAATCAGGGTGTTCCAGACGTCCCTCTCTCCAGTGACACTTTCACGCTCCTCCTGGGGAAACACGAGGCGTTCTCAGGTCAGATGGAACATTTAATCCCTCCAGCGAGTTCTGGGTCTCCCCCCGGGTCTCCTCCCAGTTGGGCGTGACCAAAAAAGCTCCAATGAAAGGTGGGGAACCTAAACTTATGCTCAGGCTTCATGCTGATGATCTAACAACAGTGTGTGTCTGTCTGTTTTACTATTTCAACACAGTGTCACTGTGCACAAAGTCAAATACACACAGACTGTTTTTCCAGTTTGCCATGGACGAGCTTGACTGGACTGAACCGAGTCTGTCCAAGATGTCACGATGTCCCAAAAAATAAATTCACCAAATCCCTCTGGAAGTCTACCTCACAAATTACTTTCATCAATCTGAGCAGTTCACGCTCGAGTATGATAAGTTAAGTATGATCAAAACGTTGAGCCTTACGTTAAAGTGACTCACTTCCTTGTTTTTAGTTGTAAAGATCCAGAAGCTTGTGGACTGACTGAGTCACGTTATCGAGGTCTATCTCGTTATGTTGAGTAATTCATTAATTATTTGCATCTATCTGCTACTTCGCACTGAATTCTTATGAAATCTCATTGTGCAAAGAATTCAGTCCACTGTTAATCAAAAGTTCCACTTTACACGTGAAACAGAAAGTTCTGTGTTTTATTTGTTACTTCGGCTGTTTTCATTGGTTGATGCTGACGTGAGCAGATAATCAGACGTGTTGGGAGTAAACCTCAGTTGAATGATCACCCAGCGTCCTGCTTCGACTTTGACCCTCTCTACTGGAACTACTGTAGTCGTGTTGATGATTCAACATTTCAGTGAGTTTGTTTTCATCTTCACTTCCAAAACCCTCACGTTCACCTCGAGGTGAAACAGTTTAATCAGTAATGTGACATTTTTTGATTTAAAGATTTAAATTCGTTCTAAGTATTATCCTCAGAAACTCTACATTATAATGAAGACAGCTTCACAGCCCCTCCTAAAATAAGCTTCCTTCAGTGTTTACTACTGATGCATGTTGTCATCTTACATAAGCTCATTATGTTAATATTTAAACCTCCTCTGTTCTTTCTCTTCTGAGTCAAATACATGAAATAATTATGTAAGACAACTCAACACGCTTCACAACAGAGCACAGAGGCTCTCCCCACTTTATGTTTTCATAGCCCAACATGTCTGGAAGTCATACACACGGTACACCATGTGCTTTCTGAGTGTACGTGGGGAGGGATTCTCTGAGGCCTCCCTCCCCGTCGAGCTCCTCTCCACCCTCAGGTACGGTGGTATCGATGAACAGAGATTAGATGAACAACACACACACATACACACAGGACAACACACACACATACACACAGGACAACACACACACATACACACAGGACAACACACACATACACACAGGACAACACACACACATACACACAGGACAACACACACACATACACACAGGACAACACACACACATACACACTGCCGTAGCCACTCATGGTCATTCTGATGCTAAAAATATACAGCATTCCTGGGCAATCTGTTATATTACTGACAGTGTTTATAGTTTTATGATACTTAGGATAATTATTACCACACACACACACACACACACACACACACACACACACACACACACACACACACACACACACACACACACTGCAGTAAAGTGATTAGAGCAGGTACTGCTGAGCTTTAAAACATCCTGTCTTTCAATTTCTGTTATCTGCTGTCGGCCGTGTTTCAACACGCTCCTCTGAGATGATGGATCAAAATTGGTTAACACACACACACACACACACACACTAAACCACAATGACAACACAATCATTTTGCATGATGCTGAATGTGAAATATGTTCGACAATTTAACGTTTTCTTGTATTGAACACATGTTTACATTTCCTTATGAATTCATTGGCTCAGTGCACGTGTGAGTGTGTGTAACAAGAGGCACACACACACACACACACTCACACACACGTTTTTGTTATTTCACCAACCAGCATGTTTCATCCTTCTTTGTCTATGTTGTCACAACACTGAGCAGAAATCTGCCAAGTAACCCGGGTGATAATACTACACACACACACACACACACACACACACACACACACACACACACACACAGCCGGTTGTATCCGGTCCCTTGTGTGTGTGTGTGTGTGTGTGTGTGTTATGTTCCCAGCTCCTCTGCAGGAGGTTTAGCTCTCGGAGATTAAACAGCTCAGTTTTCTAACAAACACAAAGACAAAACTTTCTCCGTCTGTTTCCTCGTGACGCTAACAACACAGCAGAGAATACGACAGATTCATTCCATTCACTTTAATGAGTTTTTTTCGTTTTTAATTTGTGTGTGTGGATCAGGGTCACAGCAGGGTGCCACATGTTTTCCGTGAAATAAGTGAAGAGCCTGGAGATCAACAACCAGCTACTTTCCCATTAAACGCACACAACATGTTTATTTCCTACAAACTGAATATTTGATCGGAATCTAAACTGATCCAGTTGAATGTGATTCGCTGTCTTCACCTGACGTGTGTCTCAGTTTGAAGCTTCGTTTTGTAGGTGTTAGTTTTTATCATCACATCATTGTGTCTCTGGATTAAAACACAGACCACACGACACCTGCTGGTTTGATGTGGATCAGACGCCAGCGTCCGTCACTCTGTGGTGATGTCACCACAACATCAAAACAAAAACACAGGAGGAGAAGAGGATCATGGGAAATACTCCAGGGAGGAGGAGATAATTACTCATGCTAATCTCTTAGAAGCCACTGTGCCCCCCCCCCCCCCCCCCCCTTGTTATTGTTGTGACAGCTCAAGTCAGAGTGTGTGTGTGTGAGTGTGTGTGTGTGTGTGTGTGTGTGTGTGTGTGTGTGTGTGTGTGTGTGTGTGTGTGTGTGTGTTGATATGACTCCACTTGTTTTTCTGGTCTGAAGCAGCAGCTCAACAATCACTGATTAACAGCTCCGAGGGAAAACTGAGTATTCAGGACTTCAGGGGCTCACCCATCAGGGGCCCACCTGTAGGGGGCTCACCCATAAGGGGCTCACCCATCAGGGGCTCATCTATCAGGGGCCCACCTGTAGGGGCCCACCTGTAGGGGCCCGCCTGTAGGGGGCTCACCTGTAGGGGCCCACCTGTAGGGGGCTCACCCATCAGGGGCCCTACTCTCACTGTGTGATGAGTTAATGTAAAAGCAGTGATGTCATGATTGACAGCTGAGAGGCTGTGTATCTACAGTCCGTCCCTCAGGTTGTGACTCCAAATGACATCATCAGCACAAGATGGCTGCTTTCATATCTGGAATATTTTGGCTTCACTTGTGGATAGTGGGAGAAAGTGGAGACACGTCGGCCATCTTGATTTACAGTGTGAGGATCAAACCTACGATGAGTTCTGACCCGTTAGTGAGCAAACGGTTTCTCTGCCCAACTCAGTGCAGCTGTAAGTTTAGAACAGACGTGAAGTTAACGAAGGAAACTGGAGGAAGAGGATTTCAATTCAGTGTTGGATTTAAAAAACAAACGTTTCTCAGTACATGAGGTGTTATCTGTGTCCTGCAGCTGTTCCCAGGTCAGTGTCTCTGGACTTCGTCTCTGTTTGTCCGTTGGTGGACGACGCACTTGTCCCAGTCAGTTACTATTTCTGAGAATCCCTCCCCCTCCTCCCTCCTCCCTCCCACTCTTTCTTTCACTCCCTCTCTGTAACGAAACCCAACGGCTTCATGTTGTTGTTGTTGAGTCTGGGGGGGGGGGGGTGGTACGATGTTTCCTCTGCTAAAGGAGATAAGTGAGGAAGCATTGAAGCTCCTTTCCTTATCTTCTAGAGATTCAGAACAAACCCTGACGGCCGCTGGAATCACTTCAGGTGTTTCACTCAGTTCAGGTTCCTGAGAAATACGGACTTTTCAAACGTTTGGTTCAAACCTTCAGAACTTCAGGTTCCTCAGACCAGAAGAGTTCTGGGTCTGGATCCAACTGAACCAGAGTGAAAACACTTTGTCGGATAGACGAGGAAGCAGGAAGTGTACACACACACACACACACACACACATGGACCTGCTGCCCTCTGATATTTGATCACTCCAGAGGCCAGTTGGCGCTGGGCCCTGACCCCCCCCCCCCCTCGTTCAGACTCAGGAGCTTCAGGAATAAACTGAGTGGATCAGAAAGTTTCAGCTTCGTGTCTTCGACAGTTTTCTAACAAACACA
>NC_091105.1:767500-792500 GCF_024713975.1 Paralichthys olivaceus
GGCAGCAACAGTACATGAAACAAAGTTTGAATCTGCAGCTCAGTGCAACTTTTCAGACTGGTCATTTGTTGTGTGTGTGTGTGTGTGTGTGTGTGTGTGTGTGTGACAGGGTGTTTTGTCTCTTCAGATGCTGCTGACTCACACACACAGATTACTGTAATTGAAGGTTCGTTTTATCTTGTTCACGTAGAGTAAAACTGTAAATTGCCTGTTTACGTAGTTTGAATTGAATTTGGATTGAGTCTGGTTTTGTTTCTCGCTCTGTGGTTGACCTCTTGTTTATAAAGTAACTCAAAGTTACTGGAGCAGGAAAGGTTGAAAGAAAAACACAGTACTTAAGTAATGAATACATGCTTCAGAAAGTAGAGTAGATTTACTCTGTTACTTTCACAGGTCAAGATAAAAAAGGAGTGTGAAAATATCAGAAAACCACCAACTGCTCTGCAGTTCCTGAGGTCACCACACTGTGGCGCTGTTGCACCAATATCAGCAAATAACTGTTCTGTTCCTCATCTTCATTCACCAAACTCTTCTTTCTTCTTACATTGAATCTTTAATCATCTGCAGAACTGAAGAGAACCGATCCAGGATTCTTCTCAAATCTGTAACAGTGAATAATTCACCTCATGGATCCTGATCAGAGGAGTTTGTCTTTCTCTGTCCGTCCTTCAAATAAAATTCTTCAAAATCAAAATGTTTGGGGAAAAGTCTTTTTATTAAAAGTCGAATACAAAAGGAATATTTTCTGTCGGGTTTCTAGAAAACGTTCATATGTACGTCACATGGTTCAGATCAGCAGTGAAAAACACTGGATTCACAACAAACATGAGCAGATGTGGAACAGGTGAAAACATCTGGAGCTTCACGTCAGCTCTTTAAAAATAAACTGTGTTGAAACTGTGCTCATTCCATTTAGGTTTTAATCAACGGGACCATGAGTTGAGGAAAAAACTAAAGTCTCAGCAGCAAATATTCTGACTTTAGGATAAAAGTATTTATCCAGGATTGATTCACGCACGACTCCTCTGAGATTAAATTCAGTTAAATCTCCGACTGTTCTTCGTCCGCTCGGACCGTCTCCTGAAAACCCAGGAGGTTTTTTATAAAACTACATTCATCATCGGGCGGCGTTGTGACGAAGACGAGAGGTAGGCTGGGAAACGACCATCAGACACGACGCTGGTTAAAGTGTCGAAACAAAACATTTTCACTTTCTTTCTTAAAAAAAGTCAAATAAAAAATATCACGTTTTCACACGAACTATCGCTGGTTTTTAAAGAAGCTGAGAAATGAACAAACTGTTGAACGAGCACAAAACTACATTTATCACCAGTTGAATCTGAATATAATAAATCAATAAACAAACTAGATTCACTGCACAGATCCACCAGAGCAGCTCACTGTGACCTTTGACCTTTAGAATCGAATCGGTTCATCTTTGAGTCCAAATTAATATTTGTACCAAATTTAAAGAAATTCTCTCGAGGTGTTCTCGAGATATTGTGTCCCCAACAATGTGACGGACAGACAACCCGAATACATACAGCCTCCGGCCACTAGGTGTCGCCAGTGCAGAGCCATAAAACCAAAATACCAAATGTGCTTAGTGACACCTAGTGGTGAGGTTTCAGATTACATTTAAATCAGTGGCCCTCAAGGAACTGGATCTTTTTTAAGTCGAGTTCCAACTAAACTTTATTTATTATTTAACTTGAACTTAAATGTTTCACTGATAAAGTTGGTTTAAATTAGTGCAACACATTTGTTTTGACATCGTGAAACGTGCCCTGAGAGACGAGGGTTTTTTTTTTCTGTCACCAGTCGATTAACGGCAGCGTCGCTTCGACACCATTTACCCATAATTCACGGTGACTGAGTCTGGGTTTGTTTTGTGCTTCTTCAATAGTTTCATTAATAAAAAACATTTTCAAACGTGACGCAGACTCTGAGCGTCGACGGGTTCGTGAGGCGACGCAGCTTCTACGTTTGTAAACGTTCAGAGAAGACGAGCTTCTTCCTCAAAACAAACGAAACACTGAAACGTGACGTCACGCAAACACGGACACGGAGCACATCCGACTGGAAAAGCTTCTGGGAAGTTTCTACAAGGGAGTAAAAAAATAATCATCTGAAAACAAACTATTCAACTTTATTTTACATGTTGGAAACCTCGAGAAGTTAAAACCTGTTTTTTTATTCATCTGGTTTAACTGTCGACTCGTCTGAAGAGAGAAATGAAAGGCTCGGAGTTTGTCTGAGGTCGGCTGCATCTGTAGAAACAGTTTCTTAAGAAAAGATGTTTGTCCTTCAGGGATCGTTTTGTTCGTAGCTGTGGTCAAAACACGGAAATAAAAAGATTCAAACGACCTTAAAGCAGAACGGAGACTTCTCCCGTCAGGACCTTCACGTGGTTCAACCAGGAGAAGAAGAGAACAAAATAAATCCAGCAAAACAAACCGAATGAAAGGAAAAATAAATAGTTTCAGAAAAATGTTTCTGTGTAAAGCTGATGCACGAACTTCTCTCGATGTGATCTCAACTTTAAACCACAACAAAGAATGTTCAGGGTCACGTGATGAACATTCACGTGATGAACGTTAAACTGCTGCGTTCACGTCACGGCTGAGAAAAGCTGCTCGCACATAAAAGACGCCATCGATGTGTTTTCACGTCGTTTGGCGTTTGTTTGTGTTGATCATCATTTTTCTTTGTCTCGTGTGAAAGAAACGAAGAATAAGACGATGGATGAAAATAATTATGTTCAGATTTTACTCACGTTGGAGTTTCTCTGTTTGCTCGTCGTGCTTCAGCCGTCACATGATCACTGACTTCCTGCTGAGCCAACAGCCAATCAGCACTGACGCTTTGCTCAGGTGGAGTGTGCTGCCCTCTGTGCCCTGTGTGGGCGTGTCCCCAGGGGGTTTGACTGACACCTTTCTGACTCAGTCATATGAGCTCCGCCTCACCTGTGGGCGGGGCAACACAACTCTACCTGCGACCCGTCATCATTTCATGAACAAGACGATTCGGAGCAAACGTCACGTGACTCCTCTTTTTATTGCAGAAATATTATTTTCAACACTTTTATTATTCCTCAATTAATAATGTGACGTGAACGCAGCACAGCGCCCCCTCCAGTCTGTTCAGTGTGTGTGTAGGTGTGTGTGAGTGTGTGTGGGGGGGTGTAGTGCCCCCTAGTGGTGTTGAGGCAGAGGGTCCTGACTGTGGCTCCTCTGTATGTAGGTTATTGCGTCCTTGTACGTGAGGCTCAGCTGTGGCCGGTCGTACATGTTGCTCAGAGCCTGGAACCTCGGGCCCCATCGTGACAGCCTGTCGCACACAAACCCTCCTTCGTCATCTTCCTCTTCCTCCGCGTTGCCCTGACTGGCGTCGATGTTTCCACGGGATGCGACCGACCCCAGCGAGCTGAGGCTTCCCACCGACGACCCCGAGCCCTCCACGCACCAGACGTGATAGGCGTCCGGCGGGAACGCCTCACTGTCATTGTCGGCCTCCCAGATGATCCGTGCCACATAGCTCTTAAAGTCCACGTGGGAGCGGGACCCCTGGTGGCCGGTGTCAGCGCAACTGCCTGCGTCGCTCGTCTCCACTTCCCTGCCAGCGAGAGCGGTGTAGTTGGCGTAGGCTGCGTCGCTGCTGTAGCTGGCGGCGTGCTGATGATGGTGGTGATGGGGGATGCTGAGGTACGGGGCTCCTGAGCTGCAGGAGGAGCCGGACGGGTGAACCTCCTCCTGGGAGCCGGGGGAGGATTTGATGAGCGGGGCGGTGGTGCAGGACGAAGACTGGGACAGGCTGGAGCACAGAGGACGCTTCAACTCTGTGATGTCATATCCGTTCTAAAGGAAGAGGAGGAGGAGTGAAGCCTCACATCACTGGGTTACGTAGCCTGAGCACTTTATTAGGTACAGCTGCAGACATGACACTAGGTTCAGTTTGAGAGGTTCATATGTTTGTTACTCAATTAAAGGATCATTTCACTGTTTCTCGTGTTTTAGGACGTAAATGTATTTATTTTATTCATTTAAATTTAATTTAAATCACAACTAAACATCAGTTCAAAGAACGATATCCTCACAAAAACAGGAAACAGCTGCTGCAATGAATTAAATGAACTTAAAGACAGAATAATAATCTAATGTGAAACTCGTGTCGTTACCTTGTTCAAAATATTTACAACAACGTTCAAACGCTCCAGTTTTATTTTAACATGTTTATTTGATACATTATTTATTATGTGACAAATAAAAAACAAACATGAAGGTCACGATGTGTTTTATCTTCTGTCTGCGAGTCGTTCAGCTCGAGGTCATGTGACTGAAATTAAAAATGGAAGCTCTGATCTATATACTGTGTGTGTGTGTGTGTGTGTGTGTGTGTGTGTGTGTGTGTACCTGGTCCTGCTCGCCCCCCCCCTCCTCGTTGTAGTTCAGGATGTTTTCTCGGATGTCCTCCCAGCTCTCGTGTTCTGCAGGGATGTGGTAAACTCCGCGCTTCCTGAACTTGTTGCGGCTGCCTTTCTGGTTCCACACCGTCACCGCCACCAGCACCGCTACACACACACACACACACACACACACACACACACACACACACAGTATAAATATGCATCCTTGCACCACTGGGACAGGTTTCATTTCCTTCCTGTACGTCTGCAGCAGCAGCTCATTAAAGCTGCTCTGTGGAGCCATTTAGTCTCAATAAATCAGTACAATGCTCTTTCACCCACATTATTAGAATCGCTTCAGTGAAACACTAACGAGTCACCAGAAGCTGGAGAATCAGACTTTAATGTCCTTCACTCGGAGTCATTTCCTAAATTAACCTCCACGGACATTTTCTGAGGAGGAACCTGCTTCCAAACGCACCCCGAACATGATGTTCACATAAAAACTGAAGCTTTATGAAACTGAAGCCTCGTACGTCAACTGATCGAGGTAACAACACACTGCTACACAACTCTGTGTGTGTGTGTGTGTGTGTGTGTGTTAGTTCTCACTCATCTTTATTTCTAAGTGACTGAAACCTTCAGAAACAAAGTGACGATCGTCTGATTGAAAAAACATTTATTAAACCAGTACTCTCTCCTTTGTCCTTTGTTTATAGTTAATACTGCAGCCAGCCACCAGGGGGCGATCCATCATCGTCGATCTTTATATAAATTCATTGATGTGAACCAGTAAAAACCTCTTGTCTCTCACCGAAGAAGACGAGTAGACACATGCTGATGGCGAGGATGGAGCTGGGACTGAGGGCGCCCAGCCGGTGACCTTTGACCTGCCCCAGCTCGCAGCGCTGACCTCTGAACCCCTCCTGACACCGGCACCGGTAGCTGTCGGCCGACAGCGCCTGGCATGTGCCGCCGTTTCTGCACGAATGAAGTCCGCATGGAGACGGCTTGCAATGCTGCTGACCCGAGTCATCGGTCACCGTCACCTGACCGCCAGGACACCTGGGACACGACACAGAGAGTAGAACTATTACTCTACACCAGAGACCAGTGGAGGCGTGTCCTCAGTTTGGGCGTCTCCTACCTGCACTGGTGCTTCCTCCACAGGTCGATGCAGTGCAGCGGGCTACGGCAGGGTTGGCCGCTGCAGGCGTCGCTGGAGCACCCTGAGGTTATGCCCTGCTTCTCCAGCACCGTCACAAGGTCCCGGCTCTGCCCGTCCAGAGGGAGGACCTGACCGTTAAAACGCACGTCCCGCAGGCAGCCTGGGGAGGAGACAGAGTCTGAGATACTGCGTGACAGACGGACGATAGATCCACGATCATGGATCATCACATCTGAGACTTAGACTGAGGCGGCGGTTCACTCAATGACAGCGTCCTTGTGAAACATCCACTGACTCCAGATCAGATCCACATCTCACCCTGAAAGTCTGACGCCTTGTCTCCGGCGTTCGGCCCGTTTCCGACCATCACGCTGGCAGGATGGACCACGATCTCCTTCCGGCTCCCCAGTCGCGCCTGGACCTCCCGTGAGCCTCCGCCCTGCTCCAGCCGCAGGGTGAACACGTTGTCATGGCGACTGAGGCTGACCAGGACCCACTGGCCGACGTCTACCCGCTGACTGGGGAGACGCAGGGCGCCGGCGCCGTCACCGAGGTTGGCGCGAACAGCGAGGTGACCCTCCGTGACCTGAGCGACGAAGATTTCATAGGAAGTCATTCAACTTCACAGCCGGTTCAAAAACCTGATATTCTGAGGAGGAGAAATGTGTCGAAGCGTCGACTCACCTCCAGGACGATGAACTCGTTGGCTTCCCGGGACGTCACGGAGAGCAGGGTGCCCGAGGTGGCTCTGGTTCTGAGGAGCAGCTGGACGCTTGTGCGACGCGAGCTGCCGCCTCCTCTGAGCTGGTAACGCACGACGCTGCCGGAGTCGAAGGAAAACTCAGGTACGACTGGGGGGGGGGGGGGGGGGGGGGGGGTGATGAGGTTTAGAAGCATGTTTAAATAAAGTTTTTTTTGAACACAGAGAAAAGTACGACCTCGAGGAGAGGAGACGTGTCGTCCATCTTTATTTACAATGATGAGTTCCACCAGAGTCTCATGTTCTCTGTGTGAGAACACACACACACACACACACACGCACACACACACACACACACACACACACACACACACACACACACACGGCCTCTCACCTTTGTCACACTTGTGTCCGGTGTATCCCGGGTGGCACTCGCAGCTGAAGGAGCCCCAGTCGGCGAGGCAGGAGGCGTGAACCCCGCAGGAGGGATTATCCCCCGTCACGCACACCCCGTCTGTCAGCCTGCACCCGGGGCTGCTGTCCACACTCTCACCTGGAGACGCCAGGTCGTACACCTGAGGGACGGAGGGAGGACGGGTTGTGAGCGTCATGTTTGTCTTCGTCTCACCATCATCACAGCAGATCACCTCCTCCACAGCCCGCTGGGATTCAAGGCCACTTTTTCTCATCCTGCAGTTTCTCTCCTCTCGAGGATGAAGTACAGACTGAATTGGACGTGCACCACATTTCTAAACAAGCCCATTGTTTCCAGTTGGCAGCCGTGCAGCAGCTGCATTCTGTGTGTGTCAAACCACCTTAACGCGTGAACCCCGAAATGTGTTTTGAATTTCTGAAGGAATCTGGAGGCTCTGATCACAGAGAGAGGAGAAGCTCTGCTGGATTCAGTTTCTCTTTCTTTCTAATGAAATCACACACAGATGTCGTTTCTTTAATCTTCTGAACATTTTCTGTATTTTTTTTCTGAGAGAGAGAGAAATCGTTTACACTTTGCTGACGACAGACAACAGCAGGAGAATTGAAAGTGTGATGGTCCTTGGAATTCTTTCAAGCTTTAAAATCTCTTCTGTTGTTTGAGTCTGAACGTCATCAACACAAGATGGTTCAGAGTCTCTGAAAAGAGAGCGAGCTGCTGAACACATGAACACGTCAGCAGCTGCACAGGACGAACGACAGCAGCGTCAAGGTGGCGCTCTACGATGTTGCTGTGATTTTCACTGAGCAGCAGAAGGTCGGTTCTTTATTTCCTCGCACGAGGAGTTTTTATCTGTGTGTTCGTTATTTCGCAGGAATACGTTAAAACTACTTGATTAACACAAAACCTGGTGGAAGGATGTGAAGTGAGTCCCAGAGAACAATTCATAAAACATAACACACACACACACACACACTGATGTTACCTGACTGTCCACCACCAGGTTGCGGATGCAGCCGGTGAAACTGCTGTAACGTCTGTGAGGAGATGTCTCCTTCACCCCCCCCAACTGAAGAGGCTGGAACACATTCAGATACCTGGAGAACACGGGGGGGGGGAGGAGGAGGAGGAGGAGGAGGAGGAGTCAGCAGAGTTTAAGAGAATGGGAAAACAGAGCAGCAGGTCAAATAAAGGAGAAGAAGAAAAACACACTAAGAAAACAATATATATAAATTTTAAACGTGAATGGTTACTATGCACAGTGAGCGTGCACAGTGAGCGTGCACAGTGAGCGTGCACAGTGACACGTTGGTCTCTGGTGTCACCTCTGGTTCCCGGGCGTCTCTCCTGCAGCTCTGCAGCCTGACTCGTCCACCTCCTGAGTGTCACCCCCCACACCCTCCACCTCGTTCACCGCAGCCCCCCCACACTGGTCCAGAATCAGCTGGACGGCCTGAACACACACACACACACACACACACACACACACACACACACACACACACAGTCAGTACGGTCTCAGAATGAGGACGACCTCAGATATTCATCAGAAGTTTCCTGGTTCTCTACATTTAGTTATTTTCTCTTTACACTTTGTTTAGCTCATAAAATAAAACACTGGATTTGTGAGAATATTTAGTTTTTATCATGAAAAGAATTCAAAAAGTTTCAAAATGATAATTTAACTGTGAAACAAATAAAACTTCTCTTTTCTAAAACAATCAACAACCACAAGACAAAGTTAGCGCATCATCCTTCGTCCATTCATCAATCCAACCAGCCCCGCCTCCGTCCTTCCTACCTTCCCGTCGCTGATGACGTCCAGGCGATGCCAGCGGCGGTCGGTGACGGTGGAACTGGGAGGAAGCTGCAGCGTCAGTGTTCCTGATCCGTGGTTGATGCTCAGAGCTGGAACCCCGTTCGTCAGCTCTGCAGCGAAACACGAGATTCTCAGTTTCCTGTTTTCTCTCTTCACATTAAAACAGCACGAGACCGACCCACTGTTCTCATGACAAAACCAAAATTTGCTTCATCCTCTTGATTTAATCTATAATTCTCTGTCTTTGGGAATCAAGTCCAGTGAGAAACGAGTCGGAGCTCGTTAAAGAAAGAGATTCCTGGATCAGCCCCCTGATCCGGATTCAAGTCTAACGAGTTCTTTCCTGATTCAACCTCCATGCTGCAGACAGACTGACAGACTGAGAACTTGACCTCCTTGGTGGAGGAAACAAAAGCTTTGAATACTTTAGATTTTAGATTCAACCACATCCAAAGAAAACTGAGAGTAAATTGAAAACGTGTTCGTTTGTTTATTCTTCAACAAAAACCAGAGAACAGATGAAATGAAGGACGAGACGCTCATCGCAGTTTGTTGAGGATCTCTGTTTTTAACACTGAGGTGTTTAACTTTTTATTTAACTGAGAGTGTGAAATATGTTTGAGGCATGAACTCTACTCTTCATGTTTCTGAAGAGTTCATGCGTGTGCGATACTTGATTTAGCCGATGTCACGTGACCCTGACATCAGCTCCCTGTGTCTCTGTGTGAGCTGCAGAATCCACTCAGTCGATTCTGTCTTTCGATATCATCCACTCCGTGATCAGATGTGTGTTTGACCTGATTAACCTCGCAGCCAGGGTATCGAACATGCAATGCTTCAGAGTGATCAATGCCGCCTGAACCCACGGCGCAGCGGCAGCTCGGCTTCAATCATTACGTAACGTTAATGCCATAAAATTATGCAAGAAGTGTTTGAAAGGAGATCTGCAGCCTAATCCGTTAAGGCCACATCTGGACCAGCGGGAGCTGACATTAAACTTCACCAAGCCGATCGTCTCCTGAGGAACAGCAACAGATTGATTCCGTCTTTGTTGAAAAGGACGAGTGGCGGCGCGTTCCAACCGCCGCTGTGAGATTAGCGTGTTCGCTGCAGCTTAGAAGTTAGAAAAAGTCCAAACTTGAAGCTAAAGGACGCCGGGTTTCAAACGTCCACATCTCAAGTTTCTGACTGTGAAATAATCTCAGTTATTATTTTACAGTTTTATAATTTTGTTCCTTCATTAAACCAAACGGGAGATTTTCTTTTGCTCACAACAAGTAAACATTCTTCAGTTTTCTTAAAATCCCAAAGGTTTTGATTTTTAAGACTTTTAAAAGCTGGAGCACCGAGGACCTTGCTCACTGGCACTTCAGCAGTAAACTCACCGATGGCGATGAAGTCCTCCTGCTCGTCAGAGCTGGCGGGGCCAACAGGCCCGTTGTAGAGGAGCAGCCCGTTGGCCGACTCGGCCAGGAACTCCAGGGAGATGTGGCTCTGGAAGCAAGGCATGATGGGAGGGAACCAGGCGTAGCCTTGACCGCCGAAGCTGCGTTTGGTTTGCTGGCACTCGGGGCCGTCGTACATGGGAGGACACTGACATCTGAGGAACAGAAGGGATTTCATTCCTTAACAAGGATTTGAATCATTTTCACTGAAACATCTTGTTCTGTTGTTTGACCAGAAACAGTTTTTAATTAAATCTTTCTGTTCTCACTGCATCACTTTAGAGTTCCACAGTTTAACTGTGTCCAGACATGAAACATTAAAATAAACTGAGACAAACACTCTGTTGAATCAATTCATTCAATTCATTAAACTGTCGAGCAGATGAATCAAACGGATCCTGTCCTGGACAGGAGACAGAATCTGGACCCACCTGTACCCCAGCGCTCCGTCCTGGCAGGTGCCCCCGTTGGAGCAGGGGTTTGTGGGGTAAGAGGAGCAGGGCAGGTGGACGTCCTCTCGGCCCCGGCAGCCGCACCGAGCCGCGGTCAAGGCCGACAGCGACACCAGAGACGTGTTCCCGGAGCTGAGAGCCGCCGGGGTCTGGCTGAATGAAACCTCGCTGCTGCAGCCGGACTGACAGTCGGCGTGGGGACAGTCGTCAACGCCCACCTGACAGATGGACACGCCCAACGTGGCCTCCAGCTGGAAGAGTTATGATTGGCAGCAGAACAATTAACAAGAAACTAGTTTCTGCATCAAACAAAAAGTGAGAATAACTATAATAAAATGTTAGCATGAAGCTAAGTGATGCTAAGGAAACTAAAACAATAATCTTTCCTGAAACTAACGACAAATTAAAATTAGCTTGAAGAGATCAAACGGAAATGAGCGACTTGAGTGAATGAATAAAAGTGAAGATGAATCCTGAGAGAAACGTGAAATTAAAAACTAGCATTGAACTGGAGGCCTCAGCTAAAAGCAGCTGATTCAAACGGATCAATATTAATTTATAACAAGCTCCAAGTTCTTTTATACATTTATTCTTCAATTCTTTCATCCGTCTCCTTTGGGAATTAGAGATTCACAGCTTTATGAAACAATAAGAACAAGATGAGCAGACACTTCAGGTGTGTGATGTGTTCAGTGGTGTGTGTGTGCACGTGTGTGTTTAACATGTGTGTTAACATGATTCACTAACGTTCATCACTGAATCACTGAGCTCAGGTCAGCAGCTGCTCTCAGGCTTTTAAATGGATCTGAAATATTAATATGTACATATAGAAGTGTGTGTGTGTGTGTGTGTGTGTGTGTGTGTGTGTGTGTGTGTGTGTGTCTGTGTGTGTGTGTCTGTGTGTGTGTGTGTGTGTGAGTGTGTCTGTGTGTGTGTGTGTGTGTGTGTGTGTGACCACTTGCTGGAGTCACAAGTCCATATTTCCATGTATAACCTCTGCACTTAACCTCCTGTGTGTTCATGTGTGTGTGTGTGTGTGTGTGTCTGTGTGTGTGTGTCTGTGTGTGTGTGTCTGTGTGTGTGTGTCTGTGTGAGTGTGTCTGTGTGTGTGTGTGTGTGAGTGTGTGTGTGTGTGTCTGTGTGTGTGTGTCTGTGTGAGTGTGTCTGTGTGTGTGTGTGTGTGTGTGTGTGTGACCACTTGCTGGAGTCACAAGTCCATATTTCCATGTATAACCTCTGCACTTAACCTCCTGTGTGTTCATGTGTGTGTCTGTGTGTGTGTGTGTGTGTGTGTTCATGTGTGTGTCTGTGTGTGTGTGTGTGTGTGTGTCTGTGTGTGTGTGTGTTCATGTGTGTGTGTGTGTGTGTGTGTTAAATGGTTGACTGTGTGAAGTGTCTCTAAGTGCTGAGCTGCTCACTAACGTGTGAATGTGATGTTTAATTGATTTGTAATTAATGCAACATGAATCTTCTCTGTGTCGTTATAACGACGTTCAGCTTCTGCTTCAGCTCAAACTCTCACAGTTTGTTAAGTTTGTGTTATGAGCTTTAATTTGGTTTTTACGACGGAGGATTTGGAGATCTCAGATAATATCCTCGTTATTTTGGATTCTAATCTCAGAGGTTTCTCTCTGATCATCACCTGTAAACATTGTTCCTTAGTTTTTAACCAATAACTTTAATCTGCCTTCATTATTTCTGCAGCTTAAGTGAATGTTTGAATGTTTGGAAACTGAAGCTGTTCATCTCACCTGCTTTTTTCCGTCGCTGAGTAAATGTCAGTGGGTATTAGTCACTTTCAGGTTCGGAGATTTCTGGCATTTAAACCTTGTTATTCAACTGTTTAACCTTTTTGATGTTTGGTTTAAATAAATGCTAACATTTAAATTCAGTGGGAGCGTTGAAGTTTTTCCAGCTTTTGAAGAGCAAGAGAAGAAGTTTTAGGTTTAATTAAAAACAGAAAATGAACAAGAGAGAAATAGAAGTTGGTTTCAGTGAATACGTCTTAAAGTTTCTTCTTTCCCTTGAATTCCATTCTACGCAGTTTATTGTAAATCAATGTTTTCACTTGTGCAGCTATTTTAACAGTGAAGCTGTTTGCAACATAAAAAGTTAACTTCAATTATTCAATAGGAAACTTTCAGGCTTCTCACCTTGGCTTTGTTTGCCGCCACGTAGCCGTGCAGTTTCTCCGCCTTGTAGTACGGCGAGCCACGAGCAGCGAACCAGACGTTCAGCTCCTTCTCGCCCCGTCGCCCGGCATCGCCAACAGAGAAGATCTGGACGTTTTCCGGCAAAGTCTGCAGGAGTTCAGCCAACGCTCGACCCAGACGGGAGAAACGGCTCTCCTCACCTCCACCGCTGAAGAACTGCTCCACCGTCAGGTCTGCAGGAGGAAGAGGAGGGTGAACGGAGTCATCACTGACTTCATACACCTTCAGGAGGAAACACCTGGATTCATCTCCACCAGGACTAGAGCAGGGACTTATTTCCCATCATGCTTTGCTTGTTGTCTGTTGTGATGATGAAGCCTGGGGGTGGAGAGGGTGACAGCCCTGAAACCAGGACCGCACAGCATTCTGGGACATGCAACATTGCGCCCCCGTCAGTTACAGTTACCATGGAAACCAGTGGGGAAAGTATTTGTCGTGTGTTTGGCGTGAGCATTTCAAAAGAGACGGTTACATCATCGAGATGAAAGAACAGCATGACATCATCATCACCCATGAACTCACTGGACAGGCGTATGGAGGCGGAGTTCTGCAGGGCGTCCTGCTGCAGCTCTACTACGTCCACCCGAGCCGTGGAGGTCACGTCGGGCCAGGTGCGATCGGACACGCGCACCTGCAGGCGGTACGACCCGGGAGGCGTCCCCTCCCTGACACTGAGCTGACCCGAGCTGTGGTTCAGACTGAACAACCTGAGAGGACGGAGACGACAGGAAGTTAGAAACTGCAACAGGATCTGAAAAATGTAAATGAACCACATGTGCCGGCGAAGCAGCTTCTCTGATTCAGAATATTGAGGCGACACACAAATGGAACAAGGCCAAAGGGTTTTAAATCTTTAAAGATGGATTCCTCAGATCGAGCTCGGACGTCTGTGTTTGAACATGAACATGGTGCGGGGGTGGGGCGGTGTCTTGATCCAGGAAACATTGGTGCTCCCGGGTCACATGGCCCCGGTCCAGGCTCGTGTCACTGTTGAACCTCCCACCGCCGAGGCGACCTTCGGCTCTCAGACGAATAATTGATCGTGACTGAGTCGAGGCCAAAATGAGACCAAGATCGAACCCACACCCCCGCTGCTGCCACCGCCATCGCCGCCGCCGCTGCTGCTGCTGCAGGGGAAACGGCTTCGACCTTCTCCTGGATTCACGTCACGCTTTTAACGTTTCAAACCCTGCGACGCAGCGCTTCACTGACAGGAAGAGATTTACAGCGCGGCTCAATTCCAGCCAATGACACAGGAGCTTCTTCTTTTATGTCAGTTGATTTCCTGTGAGGTCACATGTCGTCGTCGTATTCGTCTCACCTCATCACTTTGTTTTCTTTCTTTATTTTCCATCGAGTTTTTCTCCGATCGTCTTTACGTACACAAACTTCAGCCTGCACCTGATCCGCACTGTGAACAAATTGCTACCTGTCGGCTGGTGTGAGGACGGGCGGCGGTTCAGGAGCATCTGTGGTGATTCTCTCTCGAGTGGTTTCTTTGTTCTCGGCCGTTTCTTGTCGTCTCTCGTCGTCTCTCCTTATAGGAACCTCGTTAGAAGAGGAGGTGGCAGGGAGCGCAATCAGGCTCTCCTTTCAACGTGTCCGCATGGAGCCTCGTCTCATCAAACAAAACGAGCGCGCCCTCGCCACGCTTCACTGGGAATTTTCAATACCGCTGGTTATGAAGTATTAATAGCACTGTTCCTGACAAGTCAGATCCCCCTTCTCTCTCTCTCCTCCCCGTCCTCTGCACTTTCATTCTCTTTCACTCTTTCTTTGTTTCTCCCTTCAAACTGCCTCTTCTCCTCTTTGTCGCTCCGCACCTTTGTACTGTCTCTCCCTCTCTAGTTTCAATCTGTCTGCTGCTCTTTTATTGTCTTCATGTGTCTCTGGCTGCGGATTCTATTTACGTCCAAATACGATGAAGTTAGAATTTGGAATTTAGGTTTTTGCCGCTCACGACTCTGAAGATTGGACGAGTTCTCTGCGACAACATATTTTAAAACAAAGGGAATTTATGAAATATGCTGAGTTTGACATTTCGTTCGCTGTCATGCAAAAAAGTGCGTGTGCAAGTTTAAGCACTTTAATTAGAAAATTAGATGCATATATTTTCTTGTTTTCTGAAATATGAATGATTATATTCATATTGTATATTTATATATAACACTTGTTCGCGTTTCTTCCTTTTCCTTTCTGCTGTGTCCTCGTCTCCTCCGAACTCTGGCTACCACTCTTTCCTCTTTACTTTCACTTCCATCGCTCTCCTTTTTTTCCACGTCACCTTTCAGCCCACTCATATGTCAAAGCACCTGGTTGGTTTGCCCTCGAAGCGGTACACCTTCTCACTCCAGTCATCAAGGTCGGGGGATTGAACCTGTCCGAGCACCGTCGTCGGGAGGATACCTGTCAGGAGGCAGGAAATAAAAGATTGAAGACGGGAATTACTTTTTGAATATAAATGATCCCTGAGGTACGACTCAAAATATTCATAGTGAAGGAGGGAGTGCGGAGGCTTCTTTAAGGAGATAAGGTGGCGGGCGACGCCACACGGTCATGGTTTGACAGCACAGTGGGGAGATATGCACACATTCCAATTGCTCTCACAGTGCCCCCCCCCTTCATTTCCAAAAAGAGCCGAACACACGGCTGTAATCTCGTTAGCCGTGAAATCAGTTACCTTTTAAAAACGGCTCCTGTTTACGTGCTCGTCAAACCCAGGAGTTAATTGTTTGCTCTGTGGCGTGTTGCTGAGCTACAGGATGGATTCATATTAGCGGGTTAATGTACTTTCATGTCGAAAGGCCCCAGAGAGAGAAAATCCACTAAAAATACATTCCAGAAAACCATAGTTTTTCCAGCAAATTACAGCGAGCTGACAGATGGTACGAAATACTAAATAAGTGATGTGGGCTGGAGCGGGAGGCTGAGAGCAGTCGACTGTGACAAGAACAGTCTTAACAACACCAGCACAGAGCACTCAGAGGTGGTGGGGGGGGCACCAGGGGACCCGGAGGTCAGAGAGGACCGTCTGTGAGCGGAGAGTCGCCGGTTTGAAACCCTCAGAGCAGCCGGGGAACTCTGAACCCGACGAGTTCTGTACAATCACAGTTTTCACGACGTCGACACGTTGTCCAAGTGTTAATTATTAGACCATGACAGTATGTTGAACTATTTATATATCAAGTCAAAGACCAATGCTTTGTATACAGTCAGTTACTGGATCCCTGACACAACACAACACAACACCACACAACACAACACAACATACCCTCAACACTGTACACGATGAAGTGGGTGTGTCCTGGAGAGTGGGGGTGGTCGTTTCTGTCCCCAATAACAATCGTCAATGTGCTGGTGGAGCTCATTGGAGGAGAGCCGCTGTCAATCATGAGAATCGGGAGGCGGTACTCTTTCTGCCGCTCACGGTCAAACGTCCGGAGTGCTGTGATGGCAGCGCTGCCGTTCCGGAAATCTGTCAGGTTGAAGTTTGTGGCATCTGAGGTGAGCATGAGCAGTCGTATGGAGAACGGTCCGCCGTTGGTGGAGGTGTCGCGATCGGTGGTGTGGAGGAGGAGCGAGGTTTTGTTCATTCGTACTGACTGAGGCGCCGCCGTGTTCTCCCAAACGACAGGTTCATAGGGGACCTCGAACTCCGGCCCATTGTCGTTGACATCAAGTACCGTCACTATCACAATGGCGGTTCCGGTCAAGGATGGACTCCCAGCATCTGTAGCGAGGACCATGATCCTGTGCTGGGAGATTTTCTCCCTGTCCAGTGAATCAGCCACTACCACCCAACCGGACTGGTCCACCAGGAACTGACCGTAAGGGTCGGACTCTTTGGAAATACTGTAAGAAAAACGTCCATTTTGGCTTGAGTCAAGATCAGAAGCTGACACCTGAGTAACGATAGTCCCCACGGACACGTCTTCAGACATCGCTGGCGACTCATAGAATTGTGGGAAGAAGACAGGGGCATTGTCATTCGAGTCTTCCACCTGAACGAGGCAGTAGGCCAGACTGAAGAAATCAGCATCCTCAGCCTTCAGGGTCAGATTGAAAGTCCTCTCATGGGGCTTCTCAAAGTCCAGCTTCTTCTTCAGCCTGATCACACCACGTCTGTTAAGTTTGTCAGTTTCCACAAAGAACTTCCTGTCCTCGTCACCTGCCACGATGCTGAAGGTTACCACAGCATTCTCGCCCTCATCTCCATCTGTGGCAGAAACCACGAAAACCTCGCTGTTCACCTCCAGGTCTTCTGTCACCTGAAAGACACACATGATGTAGATGGTTATGATTATCACTACTGAAGACAGGTGAGGCTTGTTTTAGACAGACTGACCCACCTGAGTGGTGTAGATCCTCTGAGTGAAGACGGGTGGGTGATCGTTGACATCTGAAACCGTGATGGTGGCTGTCCCCGTCCCCGCTAATCCCCCTCCATCCCTGGCCTCCACCACCACCAGATACCTGTCCTCCGCCTCCCTGTTCAGGGAACGTAGAACGGTGTAGATGGTCCCTGTGGTGCCGTTGATGGAGAACAGGTTGAGGTTGATCTCATTGCGGACGTTCTTGATGATGCTGTAGGTCAGCATGGCGTTCTTGCCCTCATTGGGGTCGTCGAGGTCCATGGCGCGCATCTCCATGACGGAGGTGTCTGCGGGCGAATTTTCAGGAACTTGGCCAACAAAACAACCGTCTACTTCCAGTGCTGGACACGGGAAGAAGGGTGCATTGTCGTTGACATCTTGGACTTCTAACAAAACATCGGCAAATCCTGTGAGTCCCGCCCCTCCCTCATCTGTGGCGAGGACCAGGAATCTCCAGGCTGGACGCTCCTCCCGGTCCAGGCGCCGTTGGGCGTAAATTCTTCCAGTGCGTTCATCGATGGTGAATTCACCACCAGCGCCCTGGCCATGGAGAGAGTAGCGAACGGCAGTTTGGTCGGCTTCTTGGTCCGGATCTGTGGCTGAAACCTGCAAACGGAAAAAACAAAACGATTTCCTCAAGTGATCTGGAAAAGATCGGAAAACTCTTCTTAATCAAACCTTAAAATAAAAAGCGTTTGGTTTGTTCTGTCGTTCTGGAACATGAGACAAATAACAAGGAATTGAAGTTGAGATTTATGACCAGGTTTAGAATAAAGTTTAAAACTGCTGGTTTCTAAGGGAGTCGCGATCTAATCTGCGTCTACAAGCAGCTTTAAAACACAAATACTGTCTCCTTCTAAAGTACACATCTTTATCACTCCGCTGATGCAGCATGTTTCATTTAAAGAAATAACGTCTCTACCCTTCTACTGTTTTTAAAAAGCTGAACAAAGATAAAAACTGGTGGTTGAAGACAAAATAAAGAAAACTCAAAGCATCAACAGGAAATGATTTGGGTCATAAAAAAAGCTTTTATTATATAAAAAGAGTTTTGAGAAGCAGCGACTTCAACAACGTTCTACTTCTTTAAAGAAACCAAGGTTCTTCTTATCAAAACAGATGAATGTCTCATTACGTACAAATGTGTCCAGCAAATAGGACATGAGGACAGGGGCTGATTACAGGGATGAACATTTGTCTGTAGCTTTGTCCTGTTTGCTTAATTAACCTGCCGCTATCTCTCTGGACGAGGGGACACGAGGGGACATGAGGGGACACGAGGGGACATGAGGAAGACACGAGGGGACACGAGGGGGACACGAGGGTACACGAGGGGACATGAGGGGACACGAGGGGACATGAGGAAGACACGAGGGGACACGAGGGGACACGAGCAGCAGAACGACTCCTCACATCTGTCACCCCACACTCGATGCAATTAAAAGTTAATAGACAAAAGCATGAAAAGTTCACTTTCACCGTTTCGTCTCGTTTTTCTCACCAGAGGGTTTGTTTACAGAACCCTTTGAAGTCCCCCCCCCCCCACAACGTGATGCAGGTCGACAACATTGCAGACGAGCAGCCGCAGCGCCACAGAGGTGAATTCAGAAAATATTCATTTCTAATAGGATGTTCCCCTCCGTTCACTATCTGTGGAATTGTATTAATACACAGGGCTGAGAGCGGCGTGCGTCCGGGGAGGGGCCGGCCGCCCGGCGCCACAGAAACCATTGAGAGCATTAGACAGGAACCGAGTGCACATCAAATCAATTCCAGCAGGCGGAGGGAAGCTGGCCTGGGTCGAGGACTTGGTGACACATGCCTCTCTGACGGGGATTACTTCCCCGCCCTCTTCCACCTTTTTAATCTGATTTCGTTTTTGGCGCCACGTGAATTACCAGAGATAGGTGTGACGAAAGGCGGATGAAAGAGGGCCACTCTGACTTTTCTGAGGCAACTTTTCAGATCCTTCCTCTGCGCCAGGCGGTGTTGTGTTGAAACACGTGTGACGAGTTAGCATGTGGACACTGGATCTCTGCTGAGCTTCAGGCTAACGCTCCTCTGAGTGAAACCAACGCCGGTTCATTCGTCTGCGTTAAACCTGAATCACTTTCACATGTTGCTCATATCAAACCTCGAATCAGGCTCCTTCACTGTGAACTTAGTTCAACATGTACTAACTCACAGAGGTGGACAGAGGAAACTCTTCAGTAAGCGTTGGTGAATCATGAAACTCTGGAACAGTGTGATGTCCTGTGAGCGGCAGGAAGTCGAGTCTTTGATTAAGTTTAAAGACTTTTTAAAAACTTCACTTACAGGATAGAAACCATGAAAAATGAACCTTCGATATTGTTTCCATGCAAACGAGCTCACTGACCTCCAGGATGAAAACTGGCAGCTGGGTGAGCTCCTCAGTCACGACGGCCTGATACTCGGTCTGGCTGAAGACGGGCGCCTCGTCATTGTGGTTGACCACCTGCACCACCACCAGCGTCTCGTTCTCCCACTTCCCGTCGGAGGCCACCAGCCGCAGCTCGTAGCGCTGCTCCATCTCGTAGTCCAGCGACTGAGCCACGTAGATGGTGCCCACCTCGGGCTCCACGTCGAAGGTGCCCATGGCGTTTCCTGAGGTGATCTGGTAACGCAGCTTGGCGTTGGCCCCTAGAAGGAAGAAGAGGAGCGGTCAGCTTGAGCTGAGGCCAGAGGAGGAGAAGGAGGAGGAGGAGGAGGAGGAGGAGCGACATGTTTCTGTGTCATGGAACCAAAATCATGATGCCGCCAATCTACTTGAAGACACACACACACACACACACACACACCCACACACACACACACACACACCCACACACACACACACACACACACACACACAGAGTAATGTTCGGAGCCCAGAGGCAGGTCTGTCTGGGTCCGGCCTGTTCTCTGTTTACCAGCATCCAAGGAGACTTTAGGAGACAAACACCATCTGTGGAGACATGGAGGACCTTCAATATGACGTGTGTGTGTGTGTGTGTGTGTGTGTGTGTGTGTGTGTGTGTGTGTGTGAGAGAGGAAAAGCTTAAGTGCACTGGTCCGTCACAGCATCTGAACACAACCCATCATGACACTTGCAGAGCAGCTGAATGTGTGTGTGTAAATGTGTGTTAGGGGAGTAGCTCCAGAGGTTTTTGCCTCCGGCAGCCTCCCTAATGATCAGTCTGACCATATGGTGTTGCCCTCTTAAAATACACACACACACACACACACACACACACACACACACACACACACACACACACACACACACACACACACACACACACACACACACACACACAGGGCTGATTTAATTCGCAGCCTTGCAGGAGGCTCCAAATGAATATTAAGGTCAGATCTCTGCTCCTCGATAGCTGGGCCGGAGGGGAAAGTCGTCCCTGGGCATCGACTGCAGGTCGACACTCTAAAGGACGAAACTGAGAAAGTTTGGTTTTGATTTGAAACCGCGTCAGAACATTTGACATGAGAAGCAGCTTTCTGACTGCACTGCCCATGAATTCTGTGTCATGTGATTAATGTGTGTTACAGCTGACGTGATGCGTTCAGGTGCTTATTTCACTGCAGAACTTTACAGATCAGCAGCGACATTAACTCTTCGTCATTATCATCATCTTCTGTCTGCAGAGGCACATCACTGCACTGTGTGAGCAATCATATATTCACTGTGTGTGTGTGTGTGTTCACTAAACCCTGGGGTGACACTGAACTGAAACACAAACTCAGCGGAATAAAAAAAAAAAAGCCTCTTGATCTCATTACGAGACGCACTTAGTTCTGCAAATTTTCCACTCGGAGGACTGAGCAGGATCCAGGAAACACGACGGGCGACGAGAGCTGCAGCGTCTCTTCAGCTTTAGGGGGATGGAGGGGGGGGGGGGTAATCTAAACCCACACTCCACCTACCCTTCACCCCACCTTTCAGTGTTCCAACAAACACCAAATTAAGATGAAATAAATGTTTTATAGCAAGTGTGCCTGTGTGTGTGTCTGTGTGTGTGTGTGTGTCCTGTAATCATGTTTGCTTGACCTCCACTTTAATGCTGAGAGAAGGTCACCAGTGTTTCAGCACCTGTCAGCTTCAACAACAAAGTGTGGTCATAATGGACCACACACACACACACACACACACACACACACACACACACACACACACACACACACACACACACACACACACACACACACACACACACACACACACACCTGGAGCCAAGGTGACGGTGCAGTTGCTGCAGTCAGAGAATAAAACCTTCAGTTGAATTTACAACTCATCAAATCTCAGACTGGAGTTTGATTGTTTCACCTTCAGACACACACACACACACACACGCACACGCACACACACACACATACACACACACACACACACACACACACGCACACGAGGAATCGTTTCCTCATTAAGTGTCTAAAATCCTCAGACCTGTGTTTTGTCTGTAGCTGAGTTTATATTTTAAATCCGTAGTTTGAATGAAGGTAACGTGTTTGTGTCGTCTGAAGAGTCAAAGAGTTTTTCTCCAGTTTGAGGTCACATGTTTACACTTGTTGGTTCTTGGTGGTTTTTACTTTGCATTTGAAGCAGATGAAGGATTTTAGTCGCTGAACGTCTGGATTTAAAGTTTTTTAAGAGACTCACAGCCGCTCAGACACGTGTCAGAGAAACAGTTTGAACACGAGGCTTTATTCAGTTATCTTTTGAAACCATTCACCACGTTCAACCAGTTGAGAGGTTTCATAAAAGCCTGAGAGATAAGAGGAAATTCTTAAAGATTTAAAAACCTCGGGCCACTCACATGGCTGACTCAGCAGGGACCAGGAACACCCCCACCCACCTGCCTGTTAGGAAGGATTGGGGGGATGTGAGCTAAGGTTGTCTCCCTCTGTGGACCCCCCTGTGGTTGGGGGTGGAGGGGTGTTTGTTAATTACCACGGGGAGACCCGACGAGACACAAACTGGGGATAAAGCGTCAGCGTTTGGGGAGAAACCATCAGCAGTTTGCTATCTGAGCATTTCTTAATCCCGTGTTCAGCGTGTTCCCGCAGCTCGCAGGGATCCGTCTGAAGGGAATAAATATAAATCTAGAACAACAACGACACGCGGAAAAAATAAAAAGAACATAAAAGAGGCAACAGAATTAAAACAAGAAGCAAAGCAGATTTTCTTCAAACCTCGAGAGTTTGATGCTAAAACGAGGATCAGTGGTCAGAAAGAAAAAACCTCACACATCTGAACCAGATGTTTGTGGACGGTGTCTGACGAGGGTGTGTTTGGGGGGTAGCGCTTCATTTGGTTGCCATGGTAACATCATTATATTCAAATGAGAAACACGAAGTCGTTTTCCAAAGCTCATGAGAACGTGATTCTCCCTCTGGTCTCTGTTTGTCATGAACTGAAACATGATACATGAGTTCTAACACGACTTCGAGGTTGGAACAGCACGAGGTCTGTTTCCTCTGGTTGTGATGAGATGAAACGCACCAACACAGTTGTCGTTGTGGTAAATGTGATCCGACCGCTGCTGGTGTCATCTGTTAAACACATCCAGGAGCCGTGTGATGAGTCATTAGTGACATTTATTTAGTCTTTTATCGCTGAGTCACACGATCACATGCTCAACTCTCCCTCCACTGAACAGCAGCTGATCTCACACTCTGAAACAGATTTGATTTTTTTTTCCCAGCACCACAGCTTGTTAGCGAAGCTGCTTCTCGTGTCCGTTCTTTACAAACGATTCAGAAACCGGATGAAACCACGAGAGAAAGTTTGGAGGAAGAAGACTGTGGGGGAGGAGAGGAAGTCTGGGGGGGGGGGGCAAATCAGAAATGAGACGATGAAGCAGAGCGTCGGAGTATATGAACGTAGGAGGCAGGAAAAATACAATAAAGGTTAAAGATTAAAAAAGAAGATAAATAATCAGACGTCAATCTATTTTCTGAGCAAAGAAAAACCCCAGAGGCCCCGAAAGACATCATTAAGAGAGAGAGAGAGGGGGGGAGAGAGGGAAAGAGAGAGGGAAAGAGAGAGAGAGAGAGAGAGAGAGAGAGAGATGAGGCTGGTTTTGTTGTTTTCTGACTTTTTTTGCCTCCTGCTGCTCATTGGTTTCGAGTGGAGGAGGAAGAGGAACGAGGGACAAACACAAACAAAGAGACGAACATCAAAACTGTCAACCTCAAGGGAGCAGCAGCGCTCACTAACGAGCTGTGACAGCGAGAGAGGAGGAGGAGGAGGAGGAGGAGGAGAGTGGACGGGGGGGAGGGAAACACAATGAGAGGAGGAGGTGGAGAGAGAGAGGAAAACAGGTGAGAACTGAGCAGAGGATTATGGGAGAAAAGATTTGGAGGAAACAACACAAGGGAGGAAACAAGAGTTCAACACAACAGAGGAATGTTGGGACTCACCTTCGTCCTCGTCGTTGGCGGTGACGGTGATGAGGACGAAGCCGACCTCCTTGTCCTCTTCCACGCTCACCTCGTACACCGGCTGGGCGAACGCCGGGGCGTTGTCGTTGACGTCGGTGATGAAGATCCTGACGTACGATGTGTCTGAAGCGAATAATACAAAGTTTAATAAACTATTGGTCTTCACAAAGAAAAATAATGATGCCTCAGAGCAGCTGCACACTCTCATCCTGTCCACGTGTGTGTGTGTGTGTGTGTGTGTGTGTGTGTGTGTGTTACCGGTGTTGGGTTGTCCTTGTTGGCTTGGTCGGGCCGACTCGGATCCGTCCTGCGACTGCACCTCGATCAGGTACGAGGCTTTCTGCTCGCGGTCGAAGGAGGCCCGGGTGACGATGACGCCGCTGCGCGTGTCGATGCTGAAGAACTGGGAGTCTCCGCTCTCGTCTCTCAGGATCGCGTAGTGGATCTGAGGAAGACGAGTGAGCACAAGAAGAAGCTGAGGTAGAAGAAGAAGACGACGCCAAAGAAGGCCACGAAGAAGAAGACAAAGAGGAGGACGCAGAAGATGAAGAAGAGCACGAAGAAAAGGAAGATGACCGAAGACGACGAAGACAGAGGACAACGCAGAAGACCACAACCTGCTGGACTTTAACTGCTCATCCTAACAATCCATCCAGTGAGGTCTGAGCAGGATGCTCAGATACGAACGCCCTGCAGAGAGTCGTCCAGAGAAGACAGTCAGCTGCTCACTGTCCTCCCTGGACAGCATCGCCACTTCCCGTCCCCTCACCAGCATCATCAAGGACTCCGCCCGAACACACAGCTCCAGGTTCAGAGACAGTTTGTTCCCCGAGGACATCACAACCCTGAACTCTAAAACTCAGTCCCAAACTGTCCACTCACCCCCGCTGCTCACTTTGCTCTTTATCTTTATTTTCTATTGCAACATTTTAATGCAAGTTCATTTTTTTAGTAAATTTATTATCTATTCCGTCAGTTGTTGTTTGTTTGATGTCGTGTGATTGTGTTTGTTGTCGTACTTTGATTTCGTTGTTTGCACAGTTTACAATGACAACAAATGGATTCTGACTCGGACGAAGAAAGACGAAGAAGATGATGACGATGAAGAAGACACAGAAAACTGCACAGAAGACGCAGAAGACAGAAAGAACAAGTGTTTCTCACCCTCCCATGCAGACCAGAGTCCAGGTCTGTGGCCGACACCTGAGCCACCGATGTGCCGATCTCTGCTCCCTCAGGAACCGTGGCCTCGTAGGTGGACGACAGGAAGAAAGGAACGTTGTCGTTCACATCTGGAGATGGAGAGAAAAGAAAGAGGAGGAGAAAAAGAAAAGCAGCAGGAATGAAAATCATCGTATTCTCGTCTAAATTTATCTGTTTTGTTGTTGTCGGTTCTGGCAGCCGAGCACAAACAGACTGACGTGTCCATGAAAGCTGATTACATTGGATTAAAAACTGACAGAGAAGAGACGAGAAACACAAGCAAGAAATAAACAGACGCACAAAGACAGAGGGAACGAAAGGAGAGCGAGAGAG